>NW_020170413.1:290096-313615 GCF_000524195.1 Echinococcus granulosus | reverse complement strand
CAGAGAGATTTACAAAACGCCATTTGAGTAGCGCGTATATACTACTTATGTGATTAAGTAGGCCACGTTCAGAAAAAACTTGATTACAGTACTAGCCATGTTTTACACGAAACAGGTCATTTAGACAAACTGAACCTGAATACTTTCTTTTATTTGGATAAGACGAAAGAGACTTCCTTCCACCTCCCTCCATGATGGCCATGTGGGTGCTTCAAGTGGACCTTTTTTTGCCTCCTGCCTCCTGGTGTAAATACCACTCCAGTTGGAAAAGAGCCTCCATTAATGACAATAAATCGGTGGTGCCCTTAAGTGCAATGGGCAGTTAAGTAAATTATTTTATTTTATTTCTCCCTAACCACTTTGAAGTGCTACCATATAGGATAGCTGCGCCTTACAAGAAACGCAAATTTTGACTAAGTAGGATAAATAAATTCCACGTAAAGAAGTGATGGTTTAGGAAAAATTAACCCCTACTCAAAATGATTTTAGGAAAATGGGGGGTATTTTACAGCCCAAATAAGAATTTAAAATAATTTCAGATTTAAGTAGTATCCTCCACCTTAGGAATATTTAATCAATGGTACAAATTACTGAGCGTCATTGAGGGTTTTCAAGTGCAACCCAGCACGAGAAGTGTTATTTGTAAAGAAACTAAAAAAATAGTTGCCTTTTTTGAAAAAATCCAACTTTTTGGTAAAATTGAATGGTATTCCTTCCAGCTTACTTAGAGTAAAATCCGAAACTAATTTTATCATCCACTTTTTAACCTGACAGAAAAAAAGGATGGTTTCAGGCTGATTCATAAAAAATAAGTAGGAGAATCGGTGACAATTCCTGGACATAAAAAAGAGGAGAAAGTGTGGTTACAAAGGATGCACCTGTAAAATAGGTCTCGTCCACATCGCGAGGGGATTTCCATCTACCTTCCACTTTCAAGGTTGATGGTCAATCCATTTGTAAGAACAAGTAGTCACTAATTTTGTTTTTAAGCATAGCATTAATATACAATAATGGGAAATAAATCCATTTGAAATAGTCACCCTACGCTGGATTTTAAGTAATCCCTTCGCTTGACAAGTTGAAAAGGTGGTACTTTAGTGGAGTCTACTCAGGCATCAAATGCCATTATTTCAGGATGTATACATATGGACGAATAGGCTTTTTGCTTGGCAAATTGACAGGTAGAGAAAAAAATGGATAAATGGACAGAAGGATGGATAGGCTTTTGGATAGACGGATTAATAAGGGCTTGACAGGATGGATAGATATTTATCAGGAGGAGACGAATGGACAGATTGAGGTGGATTATGAATCGTTGGGTAATCACCAAAGTTCATTCCCATGTGCCCTCCTCTGCACTTAAAGGAATGAAGTGGTGACCTAGTAAATGCAGCCTTACCGAGTATTCGAACACCGCGGAGCGCACACCCGGCGGTGTTCACTCCACAGCTTTGTCCAAAAATGTCAAGCGATGCTCTACCGATGGGGATGAATGCAACCGATTAACATGTGACCGAATTCCTAAATCTTTAAGATTTTTGTAATAAAAATAAAGATGAGGGGAAGTAATGACAAAGATTGTGCTCCCAATAGGCAATATAAATCGCATGTTCTGTAGGCCTTTACTTGCAGTAAAAGCGTTCTTCAATCAGGTCAGGAGGTTCAACAAGTGTGCCATTCAAGGACCAGCAAATTGGCCCTTGCTTCGTATGAGTTAGAAAGTGTTCCTTCTGTGGACTGTACTCTGGCTGATCCGTTGACAGATCAGATGGAGCTGCTCACTAGGGCAAACTAGGCAAAACCAATTGTGCCTAAGATTTGTCCACTATATTAAACTAAAAATTTAACTTCCTGTACCAGCTATCAGTCGGAAGAAAACTCCCTTATTACAGGATCTCATACTCTGCAAAGCAAAACTTGCCCAAGAGGAGGTGTCGTGCCCCTACACAAAGCCATAAGACCGCAACTTCGAGGGAGGAAAGAAAAGAAGGAGATGCTGCGCCTCATCCCTATTTCCAGTCTCCGAATCCCATTAGTGATATTTTTAGACCGTGTGGAATCCCACACTGACATTAATTCAGACACTCACGGAGGTATTCAAACAGAGGATTGGGAAAGGGACTGAAACGGAGAGAAAAGGAGATGTCTAGAATTCTAGAGACAAAGCATCTCTCAAATGTGTAGTCTGTATGCTGTTTTTTTTTAAGAAATGACTACTTTAAGGGATTAGAGAAATTTAACCTGTGAAAGTGAAAAACTAATCTGCAAATGAATTAGAACAAGGAAGGAATACGCAACATTTATTATATAAGAATACCAAAAAATCGTTGCTGACTAATCAGTCGTAGGAACTAAAGTGGGTTCGGGGGATCGACACCGCGTTCTCGATGACGGGGTGTTATTCCTATCCATTCTAAGGCAAGACTGGAGCATTTGCAAAATTTTGGAATGCCCAAACATCTGATTTGGCATTTTTAACACTTTCTGACACAATAATTTACTTGATAGGTTCCACGTTCTGGCATGGAATTTCAATTGCGCGCCTTCACCCTGATTGGTCGCCTGGTATTGACGAGCCACTGCTTGCACTCCTGGCGCCAATGAAAGCGCAGGGAAAGGATGTTTCATAACCCAGTCGACGCCTAGAGCAAAATTTTGCTTCGGAGGGATGGCGGGTCCGCTTTGTCGTGAGGATTTAACTTTTCCACTGCTCCCCCCTCGTAGTGGCCAAATTGATTACCGCCGACGATCGCCCTCGTCTAACTCCACGGCCAGCTCCGGTACAACCACGGAGTACAGCATGATTGGGCGAAAGGGTCTGGACGCTAATACACCATCGCCTGGATGTTTAACACCTTGGTCAGGTGGAAGCGGAGTGGTGCTGGTGAAGACCTCCCAGTATGCGGAACCGTCCTATCAGGGTGGACAGCTACCGTGTTTCGGTAAGTCGCGCTCTCCTAGGTCAACGCATTGAGTAGGGTGGAAAGACTGATTTTTCGTTGGCTGGAGGTGAAAATGTTTACCTTTTGACACATTTTCCTAAAAAAGTTGACTTTCAACAAGGGGAATTAAAAGGCCTTTATTTTCAGCTGTGAATATTTCATGGAAGTTATCATAATTTGAATTAGAAAGTTCACATTTTACTGAATCAAGTAGCTTGAAGAATTGGAAAAAGGAGGGAAATTAAGGGGAATTAGAGGATGAAATGAATTTGATTATATCTCTGAAAAAGGAAGATTTGGCATAAATGTTTCCAATTTATGCCATGTAGTCTCTTTTTACATTAAGTTTATTCAATAGAGAAAAATTTTATTCTTTTACAGCTGAATCCATTTTTCCATTGGATGTTGGATGGTATTACTTGAAAATGAGATGTTTGACACCTAAAATGAAACATTATTGTCTAGCTCAACTAATCAAAAAGATATCATAAAATTTTCTGAGAATGCAGGATGAAGAGGACTTTTGTTCCCCCTCCCACCCCTCACCAACCCAATGTCAGAGTTAAATTTTTACCTTCAAGTCAACATTTAGGCATTTTATCTTCATACCTATAATCCCGAGCTCTTGTCGATTTACCCGACAGCGATTCTATTGACAAGTCATTTGATGTGGTTAAATTGAGCTTTGATTGAGTAATTGGGTGAAAGATCATGTAGGCACTGCAAGCACTGCTTCCCCTCCATTGATTAAATAGGCAGCTGTTTATGGACATTGCGCAAATGCTGTAGCATTTCGATGTTGGAGAAGGGAATTCTTCCCGAAAGAAACACAATAAAGAAGCATGTCATGTCTAAAACAAACAAGTCTCTGAATTTACCTTTTAGTGTAACTTTATTTGTCAGTCTAAATCAGACAAAATAATTAAAGAGATTTTAGAAGATGGCACTTTGTAGGAGAGAAAAAAGGAAGAAGAAGACCTTTTTGAGCTTTTGTTTGAACTAAAAGTGACATCTAAAAACAGTTTGTTTTTGTTTATAAATGTCTTTCTCTCACTTATGTAAATAAGCATGGGATTGGCTGCCATGAGGTGGAGTTGTCGTGAGTGAGCTTGGAGCCTGTCCGGCGTCCAACGAGACAACGAAACTTTTAGCAACACTAGCAACCAGAAGACGATTGGCTGGGGATACTGAGCCCTGGACCAGAAGGCAACCTCTTGTTTTTTGATTGGCTATAGCCATGTGATCATCGGCCAATCAGTGGGGAGTCCGCGAGAGCGCTAATTTTGGAGTACTCCGAAATGTTAGAGGAACGAAAGTTGGGAACATAGAACTAGGAGTATGCTACTTAATTGTTCAAATATTTTGTAAAAATGCTTAAAAAACTAATCCATTCTGTTAGGGCATTTAGTATGAAATCACCAAAAAATTCCCAGAACCTAAGCAACATTTCGTTTAAATCGAATTTCGACATTTTTAGCGATAAATAGTGTTAGTTAGATGTTTTAATGACTAATTTGAAATGTTCCATGAATAGCTGCTATTTGCTATCCCTAGCACCACCCGACTTACTACTCTAGGGATGGTTCGCAGAAGAGGGTCGTGTGCAATGGTATGCACTGCAGCATTACTTTCCCACCAAAATTTTCTGACCTTCCAGCATCCAGATCGCAGTGCAGTCATGCTTTCTTCCAAAGCCTAAAACGCTCTACCAAAGTTACATCCATTCCAACGTTACAGCTTATAAACTGAAGATATGCGTAGTTTAAAAATAACCGAAATCTCCACCTTGGCCGTCCCCTCTACATTTCTGCCTCACTTTTACCCTCCACCTCTCAATTTCATTTGGCATGGGACAATGTGATTACCTAATGTCAAAAAAAGGTGATTAAATGAGGAAAAAGTTACGAAGGCATTGGGGAGAATGTGGATGAAGTTGCGGCATTATTGCTGTTCCCTCCTAAGATGTGGTAGGAGTCCTTGCCGCATGTGGAACGATGGCTTGTCATGAATTGTGCGAATAGACTTTCCTCCACCCCGGTTCACTAATCCCGGTTATTTACTAAAAAAGACTTTTCCCGCATCATTCGATTTGCCTTGTGTGGATCGTCGCCCCAACTTTCCAGTCCTCGGCGTTGAATTGGTGTCTGTCTGTGAGTAGGTCGTTTAAGGGTTGTGATGTGTTTGTTTGCCTAATGACTGTTCTCATTACTACTTGGAGGTCATGGTGTCTCTTAAGAGATAAAAGAAGTGAGGCACAGGTGAAAGGTCTATGAAGCCTTTTGTCACCTGCTTATATAAGTGGTTGCAATCCATTTGTTTCCTAGCTTTCAGCACGGCTTTCCTGGTCAGTTGATTTGTACATAAATAAGTAATTTTAGCATGCACAATAGAAAATCACCAAAAGTTTTCTCTTGATGTAGTTTTAAATACCGAAATGTAATCACTATCTGTGACGAATAAGAGATCTTCCTGTACATAATTTTATTATCGCCGCCTATGTAACAGCCCTGGAATTAAATTGTCTAAACCATTTGCACATCACCTTCTTCAAACACTAAAAAACAGCTTTGCAGAAGCGACCTTTAGTCTTGGAGTCAGGTCGGCTGTAACCCGAGAAACTAGTGGGTTTAAAAAATAGAGAGAGGGGGGTGGAGAGCACAGCAAAGATTGTGGAAGAATGTCAATGGTTTACAAGATGTTCAGCAAACAACTCCCCATTATTTTACAAGTCATTACATAGAACATTACCTACAACAGTGCGAGATCTTTCCTCCACCCATTGCTTACGACTTTCTTGAAACAGCGATCTTCATCGGGTACTGCACCATTTATCCCTTTTTAAGTAGATACCTCTTGATTTCCCAGTTGAGTTTGTTATAATTCCTTGTGATCTACTTATGCTAGGAAAAAAATGCAAATTCCCCAGTCATCGCAACAAATTCAAAGTATTTTTAAAAAATGTTATCCACGTTGCGAATTTAGTTAGATACTAATAATAAATTAAGTAGTATTGTTGAGACCCTCTGACATTCCGAATTCGGTAGATATAAGTAAACATTTAATTTGATAGCCGCTCTTTGATCTAGAAGATGATTGGATCCTCCATAACCAATCAAATACAAAATAGGCAGTTCCCATTGACCAATCATATTTATGATTTATTAACAACATAAACATTCAAAGAGAACTGTGAGGGCAGAAGAGGGCATTGAAGATGTGACTTTTTGTTTAGATGTGTCATGGGAATCAGTTCATGCCGTTGATATGGCACCATCTGTTCTCACCCTTTTTTTCGAGTTGTCATTTAGCTGTCACTCAGCGTTTCTACGTATGCTGGGTACTTTGACCAGAAGGTGGACATGCATAATGCACTGAAGCCATTTCAATCATATCAGAGTATGTCCCCATTAGTTCTGTTTTTGGAAGAGTCGTCGATAGGTGGAGTGGCTGAAGTATTGAATGTAGACCAATCCACGGGTCCCCTTGGCTACAAATGGTACTGGAGACAGTGAAAATAAAAGGTGATTCCTGAGAAAAATCGTAGAGAGTGGGCAAAAGAGCAATAAAGGGGATGTTGAAGCTGAGTGATGTATCGGCTCGTGATAGTTTAGGGCCTAGCAAAGAGTGTGGTATGGGGGATTGTCGACAGAAAAGCATCAGATCGACAGCCAATGGATGCGCAGTCTGTAGCCGCTACGAGGATAAAGGCCTTTCAAATAAGGAAGATCATCCTGCGGTTTGACAAAAGTTTTTGTCCATTTAAAAGTGCTGACTCTGTTAACTATTTAACTTGCACCTTAAATGGTTGGTTGGAAAACCAGTAATTACAAATGCTCTGCTTCTTGATTTGACATATTCCCTTTGACAGATGTTTCATAACTTAATTGGCAAAGGGATGTGAACTCACCCTGGATCCCCTAAGCCAAACCACGCACACCATCACACACCCTTTGTATTAACAAGGGGGGTCCTTGGACTAGGTGGTTTTACCCTTACCGTCCTTCGGACCAACTTCGTCGTAACACCAGTAAACTTTACCACCTAAAAGTTTGTCAATTTTTCCCAAATTTCTATCCAAATGCACCTAAAATTTAGTCTTTTTCCCATTAAACTTGCCTACATTCCAAGGTAGGACTATAAAAGGTGGGAATACCTCTAGGTTTAATGTCACTGCAGGGACATTTTTGAGGAAGGAAAAGGTTGCAGAATATACTTGTCAGAATGTGCCTTCACATGTTGCTTCTTTTCCGAGGTCTATTCTACTTCCCCAATCGGTCGACCTGATTGTTTGCCTAGTTCACTCTGTGTGTAGACGTTTCCTTCAGCATTGGAGGAGGTAAAAATCTTCTAGCCAATTTTTGGCCTTAGCGGATCGTCGAAGCAGAAAAAAAAGGGGACAAGGAGAGACCAGACTTCACTGCTTCGGAATCAAAATGTCATGCTAGGGTAAAGCACCTTACCAACTTCTTCATCAATCTCCTGATTTCTACAGGAGGTTCGTATTAGCTGTGAGGAAAAAAGATGGGAATGCTTTATCTGACATAAAAAAATAAATAGAAAGAAGGGGAAAACTGAGCCCAAGCCGGTGATCTAGGGGTATACTCTCACGGGAAAAGTGGTCAAAGTCGTATGATCGAAGGGACTTTACGCATTTGTAATGGCTAGTTGATGTGAAAATGGGCTTTTTAAGGAAAGACTTCAATTTTAGGTTTATGAAGGAAGAAGTTTATTTTACTGGGCTACACTTCAAGCGGACTTTTCCGTATTTATTTGTAACATTTAAACTAGGGTAATGCACTACCTTTACTTCATCACTTCACCACAGTCCCGAACGCGTAGGATAGAACATTTTTAAACTGGCTGATTGTACAGTTTGTGATTCGGAGTACAAAATAACTGTGAAAAAATCCACTTGGAGTTACGGCAATTTACGCGAATGCGTGGAATGATTTAGTGAAATCAACGCCCCGGAAGGCCTAGAAGTTCACAACAAGTGCGCGGAGTGTTATGAAGGCCCGCCTAGTTAAAAAGTCAGTTAAAACAAAGGGCGTTTAGTTATAAAATAAATCAGAAAAGGATACAACTCCATAAAATAATTTAAGGTTTTTTAATAAAGCATTGATTAATGCTGCTTTACCGGATTCATTTGAACAATATACTACTTGAATAGCTATAAAGGTAGTATGTTGCTCACAAAGCAAAGGTATTTAAAAATAGCCCCATGGCTTTGATTTTAATTTTCACTGAGTAAAACAAATTTTGGGGGTCTTAAAAGGTCAAAATATTGTGGCAACCAAAGCAGCTAACGTACCTTTGTCACGGGGGAGGGGGGAAACAGAAAGAGCCTAAGAAGTGAATGCACGTTTGACGTTGGACAGATAACTACGGTACCACCGAGGTACACTTCAATCAAAGCCGCGTTTTAGCACTTAAATTTGACGCTTTGGGTTGTGGTTGTTTTGCCGTCACCGTTGTCGTGCCAGAAAACATGGTAAATGTGGTGAATTTGCTTGGAAGGTAGAAATGCGTAGGTCATCAATTCCACTCTAGTTTGTTGCGAATTAAATGCGCAATATGTTGATGGAGGAAAAAGAAGGTTTTTCTCTTTGGTTTTACTTCCTTTAATCATTTGCGCTTGCAGAGCCTGTGTGTTTGTGCTCCATATTTAAATGAGCACCAATCCCATTTACTTATTTCAGCTCAGGTGACCCTGACCTTTTAGGACTTGGAAGCCAAAAAAGAATATGTCACCACGTCTTATCGGTCAATAGGGTGACCTAAAAGCGGAAAGGAAGGATCAACCTTCCAAACAAGAGTTTTCAAAAAGTTAAGACGGAAATGCTTTGATCTGTTCTGCCACTTTTCCTTTCTCCTTTTCTACAATTCTAGGGGCTTTACAATTTCCCACGAGTACCTTTTGATCTGCTTGTGTGGTAAAAAAGTTTTTGTAGCTATGAGACTTTTCAAAGAAAGCACACCCTTTCTGTATAGTACTGTGCAACTGTAACCTCTCCCTCATTAAAAAGAAATGGAAATATCTTTTGATAGATCTTTAACACTTTGATTGCCTCGTATTTAAAAAGGGGATTAAGGGTTGCACCTTGAAAGACAAAGGTCAAATTAACTGCAAGAAGGCGAGAGGAGAGATGTAACCACCTAGACTTCTATCATATAAAAAAGAGGTAATCCTAAAAAAACACGAAAGTCTCACATAAGACTTTTTTATAAAAAAGGCTACAGTACTCCGGGAGAGCATACTTTAGGAGGAGGCCGTGGAACAGAATTTGGCCTGTTTCCTGACACTTTCTGCCCCTACAACTTCAGTCAGCAGCATATTTGACTCGAATATCATGAAAAAAAAAGGCTATTTGACTTCCTTTTTTCCCTGAGTTTTAAGAAGCGGTTTTTGATAAATGCACAATCTAGATACTAGTTTAAGTTGCTTCAGGAGATATTTCACGAGGAAGTCACCTCCTCTGTGAGGGGTTTACATGGAAAGATTCTTGCAGCTTCCTAAGCCACTCATAAATCATTGGCTGGGCACATCTTTGAGGAAAAAGGAGGTTACAATTTGGCTCAGAAAGTGGAACAAGAAGAGTGGGATGGAGGTATGTGCCATTGAGGTGGGTTGGGGGTCGAAGGAGGTAGACCTTCGCGTGGACGGATGCACATCCGCCTGAATGCCGCCATTTCAGCCCTAAGTTTAGCCGGAGAAAGTGAAATGAAGCACATGAATTGGTAAAAGTTTATATCAAATAAGGAAACACCTGAACTAGCTTCCTAAAATATGGCAAGACTAACAGTGACCAGTCAGGTGGTGGAGTCGTTTTCACCCCCATAAATCTGCAGAAATGTGCAAACTTTTTAGCGGTTTTTTAGCATAATTGTTACCAAATTAGTTACGCGTTTAGCGAATTTTATGTCATAACTAATGACGATAGCTTCACGATAAGCAAGAAAGGGTGTAACACCACCTAGGACATGGCACTTTAGTACATTGGAGAGGTACCGATCGACTTTCATCTCCTGCCCACGCAAAGTACCGGCGGACGGTTTCGCTTATTTGGCGTCGATTTCCGATTTGATAGTTAATTAGATCAAATTCTTGGACAAACTATTTTTATTCATTTAAGGAAGCAGAAATTTTTTATACGCTTATCCTTCGGACCACACCAATGGCTCGGACACTCGGGAAACTTCATTGCTGATGCTCACTTCAGATCGGTCAGTCAATCAATCAGCACCCCATGCTTTGTTGCGATCTTCTCCTACTTTTCATATATTTTGAATCTCCCTGACTTAAAATCTTAGTTGATCCGCAGAAAAACCTCGACAACATTGTTGCTCAGCATAGAGAAAGTGTGTGGTAGCATAACACACTGTCTGAGATGGTCTAAGGGAGGCGTGCTATTCAGGAAGAGAGAGAACGCACCACCTAGAGAGTGACTCGTGTCACGGGTGTGGAACATTCAGTGGGTTCTGAAATATTCCTTCAAGGTAGAGCCCTAAAGAGAGGTGAGAGTCACAAGCACTTATTGAAAAGACTGGCTAATTTGCTGTTTGCCTCTTCTTGCGGGATGAAAACATGCTGTGTACTTTTGACTGTTTGCTAACTGACTTCTTAACTTGTGATGGGCCGCCTTATCTGTGTCTACTGTCTACCTTGCTAAATCAGTCTTTTGGGGTAAGGTGACTTGTCAAGTTTCGTGCACACTCGTAATATAGCCTTATTTATCCATCTAAAAGAACTATTTGTAATACGTTTGCAGTTTTTTTAACACGGAAACCTGTTTCTGCTCTAAGATCCCACAATAAGGGTGTGCTCTTCCAAAGAATGGTTGCGGAAAGGACGCTGAATTACTAGTCAGTAGTCCAAACGAAAAGTAATAAAAGTTAGTCAAAAGTCAAGACAGGAGATCTAAGGTCAAGTGGTTAGAAGCAAACTAACCATTCCGCTGGTACCCAGTGCCCATTATTTAAAGCAAACACCCTGACTGCAGCTTTTCTAATGTTAAATGCGCCAAGCTAATTATGTCGGTCGGTTTCATTACTTCAAGATGCAAATGTAAGCAGCTTGAAACTATTGAAAAGCAAATTCATCTTATAACCTATTTGGAAAATTTAGCAGAAAGGTAATACAATTCTATCCATTCTTGAATTCCATTAACAACTCCACGTGGCTCCACACCAACTTAACATTTGAAGCTTGTCAATTTTCATTCAGGAAATCACATTTTAAAGTATAAGGTTAATCAACATACGTTATACTTTTACTTGAGGTTCTGTTGATGCCTTTTAAATTGTGTCAGATGACAAGATTCATTAGTAAAATATACCTTCAAAATTGATCCATTTGGCTTGACACCTCCCTCATTATTGATGTTTGAAAAGTGTAGGTCTAAAATTCTCTCCCAAGTTCCCTTATTGCAGTTTCATCTCTTACATGCTCTTTAAAGTGACTTGTAATTCCATAGGATACCGAAGGACTACAGCCGGTGTCGTTAACTTCCACCCTTCAGTCTATTATTCATTCAGGAGGCTAATGTTTCATAGTCAATTCCCACTTCATCCTAACCCATGTCGCTAACCCGGACGTGTTATCCCATCTACGTAGTCATTAATCATACTGGACTGTCGGAAAAGTGCCCAAATTTTGGTTGTTCGGTTGAAGAGACCCGCCCTCTATTTCCCCCCACCTTGAACAGACACCACCTTTGCCCTACGCAACGAGGTAGTAGTAGTAGCCTCATTGCGAAAAAGACGAAATGCCTAATTGCAACCTAACTGCCATCTTGCATTTGATTCGTGCCTTCGCATGTAAGAGCTAAAAAATGCAACCGATTCGATGCAGTGTGATCTGGCTAATGCCAACTGCGAATTTGGCAGTCTTCGGGGTAAGAAGCGGAAACAAGTGGAGTTCCACTCTAGAGAGGTTATACACCCAGTATGTTATGCTTTAAAACTCTCAACTGTAATGCCTATTTGCCATTTTGTTTAAAATTTGGTCTTCCGTGCTATTTTTTTCCTTGAGTAAGTGGACACGGATTTGCCGGAGTTCTGAGCAAGAACCGATCATCGCAGCGCATATACTATGGTGTCATAAGAAAATATTAAAAACAATTAAAGACAAGCGTACAAATGACTTTTAAAAATTGTGAGAATTCTAGGCTTACTTTGTTATTTTCCGCTCAGTTAGTCTGTTTACAGCGCAAATTGATATAGGGCATATGTCACATATACGTGACAGAGGTGCCAAATACATATTTGCATTTGACAGCATGAAAACCTTCTAACCAAAATTGATTTTTGATAGAAAATTTATAAATGGTTTAAAAAGTGCTTAAATGAATCAGCAAACAGCTTACATTGTTCAAATAACCGATTTGTTATCATTGTCACAAAGAGGTGACGTTAGTGGTTTGTAATAAATAACTGCAAGAAATGGTCTTTCTAAAACAATGTGTTTACTTCTAAGACAAAAAAGAGTGCTTTTTGGTCTTTTGAGGGCAGATGCGCCTTATTTACTGCCACTGGAGCGACTAAACTTTAAGTTGGAGGGGTTGTTTTGCCCACAGACGCAAGCCCTGGTAACAAAGTTGTAAACAAATCCTAACATCCAAAGATTCCAAAAAAATATGAACTCTAAAAATTCTATTTTGATGTCTTTTTTTGTCCTTACAGCCTTGTTGTCACTCTTTACTTCTGCATAAACAGAGATGGCAGAGGGAACAGCGACGCGGGAATAATGTCAGCCTAATTAGTAGGAACAGAAGACACTTTTTCCCAAGCAAAACCATGAAATTAACAACTGGTCGCTTTTTGAACCATTTGTTTTCTTTTTCTTCGGTGCTTAAGCTTTTGTCACCTTGATAGTTAATGAGAGTGTTCCTATCCCCACATTTCAAGGTTTTGTCACTTCGTTAATCTGAAGTACTTTGACCCACTTGCAGTAGGAGATGTCAGGTGCCAAGAGATTATATCACAAGTTAAAAACCAGTTCTTTCACGATCGACTTCGATGCTCTTGCATCTGACCTCACTTCTCCTTCCACTATGCAAGTTTCTAGACTTGAAACTTATATTTGCTCTTCCCTATGAATCAGTGTAAATTGAGTTTTCGGCAGTACAATGAAAGTTAAGGTAGACTCGTGTAGTTAAGTGTATAGATCCCATTCTACCGTTTTCTTCTGTCAAACTTCTAGACGGACTGAAGTCTCGCAGCCTCGAGCTAGCAGCTTTTGACTATACCACCTACCGTCTGATGACCACCACCTCTCAACCTCCCCCAACTCCTACCCTCCCAAGATGCAGTCCTCGTCAACGTCAAAACACCTTCAGTATAGAGGGCGACTACGAGACCCCTGAGAAAATTTGGCTGCGAGCTCAACGCCTCTCCGCAATCCGACGCGCCGAGAGCGCTCATTTGACTACACCTAGTCCTCGAGGTGTCAGTCGAAGCCATTCAAGTGTCTCGCAGACCCACTTTGACCTTGACGCGACTCCTAAGGCTTCCCCTAGTGCTCACAGTGAAGCGACACCAGAAGCACAATTTGGTGCTCGAAGGCGAGCGCCACTGATGCGAGTCGAACTGAGGCCACCACTGTGCCAGAGAAAACGGATTCAACCAGTGAAGGCGACGAAAGCGGGGGCGGAGAACAGCGCAACACAAACACTGGAGACGATTTTACGCAAACGAACGGGTGTAAGTTTCATCAATCATAAAACTAAAGAAGTTGTCCATTAAACAAAAACCACTGACTTAGGCTTCAAAGACTACCGACTTCTTGCGTGCATGTTGATAAAGCGCGGCACTTCTGTAGATTGTTTGCTCACCAATCGAGTTGTGCTGAAAACTGGATTTTGAATCACAACGTTTATTGCACGCTGCAGACTAGAGATCTATTGAAAGCAGAAATTTGGAGCTAGGATTCATTCGCTGGGTAGGATACAACTCGGAGGTGCTCCAGCAAAGCTTTCTCCTCATTTGCAAATAGGAAGTCCTTTCTCTAGTCAAGTATCTCTCACCAACGTGTAACCAAGAAAGGAATGCAGCTATTGCTCCATCCCACATCTTGCCTATTGTCCTCGTACCCTTCTAAAGGCTGACATTCTTGCAAAAATTAGAGGAGATGGAAACAAAAGTGACAAGGGCAAGGGCTATGGTGTTTGCTCATGAGAACAAGTCGTTCCTTCTAGGTAGAATTTGCAATTTGGAAAAGATTCACAGGTAGTTATGATTACTTTATAGCAAAACAGTTGTATACGGCTTACAAAAGCATTTTTGTAATACAGATGTTGAATTCATAAGACTCAAAGCTGCTACAAAATTTATCTACTCAAATTGGTTACTAGTAGTATTTACAACAAGATAATTTCAAATCGGAAACTTACTCATTAAGTTAGGTAGACTTAAGTTAAAAGACAAAAATATCATTCATTTAAAAAAAACCTGCGTAGCAACTTACTTTACAGTGAATTTTTGTCAAGGAATTAGGAAAAAAATCATTAATTTTCAGGGCGAAATCCTTGGAACCACCTGGAATGCGTGTATCCAATTCTAAAGCAGCCCACAGGTATCTGATGATTTGAAAGGTTGCCCTTCCTCCACCGCCGCGCATTTTACAAACAAACTTCAAAGTAAATCTCCTTCCGGAAGGTTATTTACACGATCAGATTGAAGTAACGATGTGCGAAACAGATGTGGAGTGACTTTGTCAATAAGCCAAATTGTGCGCTTTACGAAAGAGAGGAAAAAATTAAGTGAAATTGCTTTAGCTTGCTAATAAAGTGTGCAGATTTGGGCTATGATAAAGATTAAATTCTTTGTAGTATGTTACGTGGATATAAGAAACAAAAAAAGTTGGGAACTATTGGAACCCAATCGAGTTAATTCATCTCTGCGCCAAATTTGACGTATGATGTGTACTGAAAGGTGCAACTGTTGCGTGGTTTTCCACCCAAAGAGGTGTATAAATAGACGCAACGAGTGGACGGATTCACTTACACCATCTTCTTTGCCATGCCCCTTACGTCCTACTTACTGGCGGTGTATTAGGCACAAATCCTCTATTCAGTTAACAATGCATCTTACAAAGCACCTCCGACGAACTAACTCCTCATCCTCCGTCCCCCCTCCACTCATTAATATGAGATCCGGCCCGCCTGGCTGGACATCCAGCCCGACTGTCTATTTATACATCAGCTACTCATCAGTTGGTGAGCTTTTTCTCCATCTTGTCACATTCATCCTTCCATCCACCTGTGGATCCGAAAATTGAGCCGATCAACAACTTGCCGCCTGGTTTAACACTTAGGGTCATCCCCCTTCAAAACTTGCACCCTTTTTACATCTTTAAGGTACCCTGATTGTCTAGACGCCTAGCAGATAGGAAGAAAGTAGTTTTTAAAAACCATGAAACAAATTAAATGCGAACCAATGGCTAAAAATATCAAGCGAATTCCGCAGGTAATTTTTTATGACTTGCTAGCCACGAAGTGACCACTAAATCGGCTGCACTCTGAGTAGGCAGCCCTTCAAAACGCCGTCCACTTCAGGAGAAAACCGACCTAATTCAAGCAACGCTAGGGCCTATAAATATCCTAATTATAGCAGTTCAGATGGCAAAAACTTGAGATTTCATCCAGTAATATTACGCAATGTGATAAAAACCCGCCTTGGCATTGGAGAGTTATATGAGAAAGCAGCGGATCTCTGGAGAAGTGGGAAAAAAAAGTAAGATAAAAGGAGGGCACCCAAGTGCAGGTCATGTGACCTTCAGGAAGAAAAAGTTCCTCTCCTTTCCTCCACCCCTTCTCTCCACCAAATTTACATCGCCTTGAAAAGGTCCAACCAACTGGAACGCCTCATTTCGAAGTTTTTACCTCCTATACTGTACAAAACAGACCCAACACACGTAAGTCGGTATCAAGTGTGTAGGTACGTGCATGTGCAAAACAGAGCGGAGGTGGGCCAATAGAGATTTCAAACGTAGTGATTGGTTTGCACACCTTGGACAATTTACAATAAACTTTGGACTATTCACCTTGGTCACATCAATGCACTCCTTACGACCTGACAAAACGGCCAGTAAGTCGGTAGGTAGGTAGATAGTCGAGGAATTATTAATTCGTAAAAACGATTAAAAGTGGAAATTTTTGTGTTTCTCTCATAGAAAGAAAGATGTTTTGAAGGAAATGCCATGTTTCTCACTAATTTATCCTGCTTTGGACTTGTTCTGTCAATTCGCCTTTTGTAAATCAACTATTTAAACAATCCAGGTTTTGTTTTCGTTTTTAGTATTGAATAAACTTCGATTAAAAAAGATTTGAAATTTTCTATTGGTTGTCAAATTATTTAAATCCGTTGAAGGGTTGATACTCCTCGGCTATGGATTTATCGATGAAGATGAGGAAGTGAAGGCTCTGCCGGCCCTTAAGGCGCATTAAGTGGATGATGTACCCCATGGACGATGTCCAAATGATTCCTTTTGACAGTTAATCAGCCAACCATGTTTGCCATATCTGAAAAGTGCATCTTTTAAATGTCACAGGTATATGAACTAGAGGAGCCACTAATGGCCGGTCCCAGTAATCTCCTTCAGGCCCTAAAAGAGGTTAAATTCGCCGAGAAGGAACAATTAGATCGAGCGCCACAAGCGGAGCCTCCACGTATCACTCTCTTTGATTTAATTGCCGAGAAGGAGCGTCGACATAAAGCACGATCGCCACCTCCGGTGCCACCGAAACCGGTGCATCGATTGGCGGCAGCAGTAGCGGCAGCAGAAGCCACATCGACGACGAAGTCAGTACAGCAAAGTGAACAAAGTGTGAATAACTCGGTGCCTAACACTATAGAAGATCATAAGCCCTCCACACTGTTCCAGCCGACCACACCACCTTCGTTACCATCGCCACCGAGATGTGCGATGCTGAGAAAGATCTCGGGGAGGGACCAAAACGTCTCAGGGACAACGGTGGTGATAGCAAAATGTCTGTAAGTCAATGAGCTCATCATCAGTATCACGGCAGAAGGTTTTCTCAAGATTCAAGTTAAAATCAACTGCTATGCATACATCTGTCGCTAAAATAAACAAGGCTGAATAGTGATAAACTGTTAGGTATTAGCCAGTTGCTGGTGTTTGGTCGTTGATGGTCAACTGAAAAGACAAACAAGAGGACAGCTCAGATGCAAATTGACATAAATTCAGAGAGTTAGCCGGATAAACAGATAGGCCGAGACATGGAGGTGAATATATAGATAAATAAACAGAGAAGCAGACGAGTAGACATATAAATGCGTATACAAAGCTACACGTAGACAAAATGGTAGGCAAGCCGACTTCCAGAAAAGTGGAGTTATAGAGGCAAACGGATTGAAGCAGGAGGAAACGGCCAGAGTGACAGGTGGGTAGATGGATAGACCTGTATGTTGACAGATTGTAACGTAAACATGTGAATAAACAGAGTGAGCGGTGAAATGAACCGCTGTTTAGGTAAGCTGCAAGGGGAGGCAGTTTAGAATCACATCTTTCTATGTATCTCAAATAAACAATCCAGCGCTCTTTCGAATGGACATCCAGGTGCTATATGCACTGCAACCACTTTCACATGAGCTAACAACTCAGGTCAGAGGACTCAACTTTGGGGAGAAGGCAGCCAAAGGCTTAGGATGACTTGGTCACGGAACTCCCTTGCTCTCCACCACTTCCCGGTTATTTTGAACTTCTTCCAGCATGATTTATTGAATAAACCTGATGAAAGTGCTTCTAGCTTGTCCACTTTTCGAACCGTGGTCAACTCGACTTCAAGGAAGCAGAGGTTTCTCGTAGGTCTTGGAGGTGAGTTATGAGCTAGCAGAAGGAACCACTCAAAGCTGAATCCTCTATTATTCAAGAAAACGGCCTTCCTTTGATAAGGAAGACTTAGGAGATAAAAAACCCTTACGCCTTCATCAGCGTTGAGAGATCTTCAGTCGACTTGAAGACCGACGAAAAGTGGCAACAACTTTCGAGCCCTTTTAACCTGCTCTATAACAGCTCACTGTGGATTGTTTGGTTGACAACTAAGTGATGGGCATTAGGCTCCTCCAGATAACTCGATACACCTCAATACAACTCATAAGTATGGAGGAAAAACTTTGTCCTTAGAAGCAGCAAGGACTAGCCAACCAATGGGAAGCGCCTCCTCTTCTAATCCTACAGGATAAATCAGGCTCTCAAGGTTGCAAAATTTGCTCATGAGAGAACCACACACGGAAGTTTATGCGAATCCACCTCTGATGTCACCTGATTGTCACCTTTCGTCAACAGTAAACAATCACATGCGACGCAGAAGTGAAGCAGAAACGGAGGGGAGGGTAATTTTCCTTCTGAAGACAGAAGAGCAGCAACAACCGTATGCCTCGGGTCTCGATAGCATTTGAGCACTTCGTAAGGGACTCCTTCAGAGAGATACAGGCCACTCGTTCAGTCTGCCGTGCGACTACCATCAGTTAAGAGGTCTGAATGTCAATCACAACAGTGATTCAAATGCCTTGCAGAAGAAGAAATAAGGCATAACGTAACCCTCATCCCGTTAGCTGGGATTTTGACCACTGCTAGCACCCATTTACCAGAACATTTCCTCACTTTGGAAGACAAACCGTCATAGACGGTGATTTGTCTCCGTTGTGACAGAAATCAAGGAGCCTGTGCTTGTCCAGTCACTGGATTTTTTGATGATTAAGGCCTTAACTCTATCCACGTTCTAAAGAAGAAGGATTTAAAAGTCACGTAACCTAAATCGCCACTTTTTCTCCTTCAAAATCTCTAGACAGGAAGTTTGTCTTTCAGAAATAGAAAATAAAAGCCGTCATGGCATCCAACCTACATTGCGGCATTGCCAACAAGGCAGAATTGCACTGACCCACCAGGTCATTCTTTATTAAGGTTGAAGGTGCGTGGCAATCAGGCGGATTGGTGCCTCTGTTTCCCTTCTCTCGATTTAACGCACTGCCTGCATCACTCGTGCAGTTCGTTATTTCGTCTTTTTCTCTCCGCTTCATCCACCTAAGCATAGCCTAGAAGGTTGTTCTTCTCTGCCTTACGGAACGAGGGAAAGATTTTGTGGGTTTTTTAGTTGTAGCCTCAATAAAATGACCTATAGGACATTGCAGAGACGTGTCAGATGTGTACGATCGTCTATCTGACTTGTTATCGTCCTGTCCATACGTCCTGCTTCCTAATTCCACTCTGTACTGTTGACTTTTTGATTTGATTCTCCGCTTCATGGAAGTCAAATCTGGTGGGAAATTTCTTCATCAACACGTATGTTGTGCAGCATTTGACGAAGGTGTGGACCATACCAGTAGAACGAATCATCCAGAAATGTCACTTTCTGATCTCCCCTTCATTTCGAGGGCACCGTAGGCGATGGCTGAGCTTTGGTAAAGGGACATTATATTTCATGCTAACAGATAATCAACATATAGTTTATTAATTTGCCAGACTTTTTTCTCTAAACCTTCCTCTGTCTGGAGGTGTCTCTTGGAGCAATATGCGAGACAAATGGGAAGGGGGGGGAAGTAGTAAACCGGTTGATGCAGAAACAGCAGAATGAATAGGAGGGAAATGTAATGATACGGCTTAGAGACTTCCCTTTCAAATGTCTTTTTGCATTTGATAAACGTCAGAATTTTAAAATAACGCAGAAACATTTTACGATTTATTTATACTTTTTCTGCTTTGATAGACACAAGTTTTTTGATGGGATTAAATTGTCCCATACATGCTCTCACCCCCGTGCATTATCTCCCAGTATAATTTGTAAACGAGCTTCCGTTAACCTTGCAGCAATACTTATTAGGAAAATGCCTAAAATTACAATTTAAGATCCAAGCTCCCGTCTGCACTACTAATTAATCTAATAAGTAGACCCCATTTCCCCCTTATGTTGTAGATCCGAACAGGAGAGTAGGAAGGAGAGCACACCACCGCTCATCAGCGATAACCCGTTTGTTCGGTGGGATCGTCTCAAAACGTTGCCTTCTAACAAACCACAGCAGGATGTAAGCGTTACTTATCGCCTATCAATCAAACTATTCCTTTAGAATGTTCTTTACTCCTTGACGTTCTCAAAACAATGTGACATTACAATGGTCATATTCCAACGTGGTGTCTGGAAAGTTGAAAAGGAAATATAATATCAAATAGCTAATAAGGTGAATAAGCCAATATTGCAGTGTTTTTGGAAATATGGCTCAAAAATTTGCAAATTCAGCAAAATTTTGTCAAATGTGTCATTAAATTGTGAGTGGTTTTATACCAGAACATTTTAATTCCCAGATAGCATATCTTTGTGTGAAAGATGCCTGACAAAATGCTCGAATGGCCAAGGGTTGTGCACGGAAGAACTTGTTAATTGTCCCATTGGACATTTTTATCCCTTATTTCAAGAAAACTAGGTGGATGACCATGAAAATAATTTATTAATATACTTGTCAGTGAAATCTTGCAAAAAATCTCGTCTGATTGTTATGTTCCCTATCAAGAATATTAACATTCTGTACAGTGAAATGGGAGGCAGGGTTTCAAGCTAAAGGAAGTGGCAAAAAAGTGTAGGAAAAATCCTCCCAGTTTATCACCTCCATGAGTGGAATTGTTCTTAGTTACACATACCCAAGTCTTTTAAAGGAATTTTTCATCATGTCAGATCAGACAAAGTTTTCTTATTAAAATGACCAGTGTCAGATGCACGGTACAGTGGGTAAACCTCATTGATACGAGGTCCAGCTTGGAAGGAGTGGTGAAGTGGATGCATCCATACATCTACATGAGATATAAAGTTTTGAAATGAACATAAGTCGGTTATTACTCTGTTTATTGCCATTATCTCCGTCACTTGGATTTCTCCTACATGGAATGTCGGTGAAACCTGGTGGATGCAGTTTGAACTCGTCTGTTTACCGATCTGCAGTCTGTAGAAACCTCTCGTCGAATGTAAAGAGAGGGTAGCGGAGCACACCACCAAGATTCGGGTGATATATCGAGGGCGCTAGTGCAACACGTTCAGGCAGATCCTCTACACTTAATCATGAAGCAATACATTTGTCTTATATTCATTGTAGCACAAACTGAATTGCTCTCTTTAGAAGGTCTTGCCCAAAGCCCAAGCAATCGTCTTTGAGATCTGCTACATCCAACTCAGTATACCTTGATGCAACTCAAAATGGTTCAGTAAAACCTCCTTATATTAAAATATTTGAAGCTAATCAATCAGCGGGAAGCATGTGCTTTCCCCAACATAAGAAGTCAGCAAATAACTTATCGTAGAAAAGACCTCACACCACACCTCAGGATAGGAGTAAGATCTGGCCTCATCTCCACTCTTTACCACATTCTTTTCATATTCTTCATACTAGACACTCACACGTGAACTGCGTCATTGGGAAACAAAAGCGGGGTGTAGATGGAGTTAGTCAGGTTTTTTCTTTATAAAATGGACTTCTCAGCAGACTCGGGTCTCCTTTTAGAATGACTGGTAGTTTTTTAACGAATAAGAAACATTTATCTCAAGTTTTATGCAGTCATTTGATTTCGGCTTTACTCTTCTGATTTAGGAAATTAACCCAACTTACTTTGTCTCCCATAGGCAGGATCAAACCACCACTTTTTGAATAAGAATTGCAGAGAAAATTGTCATACCTATCATTTAGGTAATGCTTGAGCCGTTGAGGCTTGCAGAGGAGCGAAAGGGCTTAAAGACAAGTTGCCTGCACAGTAGAACATCCCCATTATGAAGAATTACAGGGGATCAAAAAGTCCAGAGGAGCTAAGGGAACCTATTCCATTCCTTTAAAATAACCAACACTTAGTGGTGTGCTAGAGAATAAAGGAAAATATACAAAGATGGTTCTTCCATCTCTGCTACTCCTCTAGATTTCTCTTTCACCCCAAAAATCGACCAAGGGAGACAGACCAACTCCTGGTACAGAGGGACCGGCCTCTCCTGGCTCCAGTGGTGCCGGTACTGAGGCATTCGACGAAGACGGCTTCATCACAGCCTCCGCATCAGCAACCACCCCTACAAGCACTTCTTCCTCCTCATCTACCACTTCTGTGAATTCCTCTTCCTCACCTTCAATGGATTGGCCACATCCGGACAAAATTACTGCTCGTCCACTGTCGCATCAATGCTCACCCGACTCTTTCGATGATATCCATTCGCGTTCGAAACCGAACGAGGTGGATGGAGATCTCGGAGAAGGGGGAATCATCCATGGTAAGCAGGAATGGAGGTATTCAGTCGATGAGTGAATGTGAACTACATAATCATTAAGTTGGGGGCTTATGAAGACTTGACGGAAAATTTTCTGGACCCATTTGCCTTAGGAATCTTTTCCTGGGGTTTTATATTTTACTGTCAGTTATCGAATCACAGAATTATGGAACCTCTGTTGAGAAGCAGCTATTAGGAATGAGGAGGCGGATTGGAAGAGCCTTCGTCCCTTCAATAACGTTAACGAATGAATGTCTTCCTGAAATGGAAGTAATTGACCCACTTGATGTTGTGTAAGATTTTATGGAAATGAAAAATCCAAAATAATTTGTTTTTCTTGGTGCTAATGAAGAAGAGGAGAATTTTGTCACTCCGTAGTATCTCCGACGATCGCCTCTCCATAAAATTTCACAGACTATTAAAGTTGCCCCTGGTGAAGTGAGATAAAAAGCATAAAATGAATATTTCGCGAGAAAATTTGGGTCCTCTCCTTTCCATGTAAGGTGAAAAAGCATAAATTTATCGACTACACACTCATAAACTGTACATCTTACAAGCATCCGACTCTTTCAGTCCTCTTTTAATAGTAAAGAAGTTGGTATTGCAGAGGCTCTAAAGATCGCTTTAATTGGGGTCTCTCTGGCATTTCAGTTTTTCAAAATTTGGAGAACTTTAATTAGAAAGTTGTGCATACTTCTTCCTGTCTTCTCTACAATAGCATTCAGAGAAGCTGGGTTAGGAGAATTCATAACTCAGAGGTCGTTTAGAAGAATGAATATCCTTTGACGAGTCAAGAATGATGTAGAATTTCAGGTTGCCGCTAGTTCAAACTCCTCAGGGACAACAACTTCCAGTAAACTTTGAGGCAAGTAGTGAATTAACTGGTTAACATCCCCATAAACTGAGAAAACCCTAGATACGGGGTGCATGGGACCAAAGTAATCGGGATTAAGGTTCCCAACTTACTTAAAAATAACTCACTTTTATAAAATATTTTTTAATCAGTAGAGTAGGGGGACGGAGAGAGAGAGGGGGGAGGATAAAGATAGGTCAGAATGCTGTAGATTTAGGGTAAACACACCCACCTAAAGTAAACATTACCAGAACGCAAAAGTGATCCGAGGTGAAGTGTGACCCAGAGCATCACCTGACATGTGCCGAGAGTAGATACAGGATTAATTTGATTGTCTTGCAGCGTGGAGACGTTTTCAATGTACATCCTGGCACAAAATACCCCAGGTAAAAGGCTGAAACAAACTCTGATGGGGAGCACAATTGCTAGAGGGCTCCAAAAGGAATCCTTTGTTGTGCAATATTTAATACA
>NW_020170413.1:235459-289996 GCF_000524195.1 Echinococcus granulosus | reverse complement strand
CAGGTGACGTGGTGCCACTTGCATAATGCATAGCATTGTTTATATGCATGTCGTATAGAGTATGAAGAGGCAGACAGGTGGCCCAGCTTATTGCCATTCTTACCTGTGATCTGTACCACTTGAGGCTCATTTTGAACCCGTCGCCATATTATTTAACGGCCCCAACTGGTGCGTTTTGAGCTTGACTACATTGCAAACCGGAGTTGATGATATTCTAAAAACCAATTTTCGTCACCTTTGTTGTAGAACTTTTGGTGGAGATGTAGTACCGGAAGGCATCACGCGGGAATGGCTTGACAATTCAATCTTCTTGATGACAAAGTGATGATAAAGTATCGCGTTTAAAAAGATCCTCCACTCTTGATAACAAAGATCTATATGTCCCTAAAGTATCATATTGAGTTTTTATGCCACAGTCAATGCAAAAGAATTATCAAGACAGGCAAAATGAAGACTAGGTGGCAGAATCTCACACCGGTAATGTGAAGCCTTGCTTATGTCACCTAGGCTAGAGGTTTTTCAGCGTCCATAATAAAGGCATTCTTGGGGTCACATGCCTCATGATCTCTTTAATGCGTAATTCGGTAGCTACAACGTTAGATTATGATATCATGACAATGATCACGACATTGCTTTTTCTTGAAACCCCCAATCTACTTTAATCTACTCAGTAGCATCCTGCGACTTCACCTCTCCACAGATCACAGCCCTGTTCGTGTGAGTCTTATCGCTGCACCAAAGAAACCTCTCCCCGCCTTGGATAACCTTCCACCTGAGACTGCCTCCGACACGACCACCATCACTACCAGCAGCAGTCGCGCCAGTACCATTTTCAGCTATCCCTGGGATCTACCCCCTCCACAAACACATCATCCCTCCTCCTCGTCCTCACCACCGCCTCCGGCTCCATTGAAGTGGGCAACTTTACAACGGCATCTTTCCGAGATGGGTCACTCACCTCCTCCTCTTCCAATAACGAAAACCCTGCAGCAGAATGGATGCGATAGTGAGGATGTCTCAGAGAGGATGTGCAGCGTCCCTTCTGAGGAGGCTATTGAAGGTTCGAGGCCATTGCTAGTGCCTGGAGAGAGGGAAAAGGAGGAGAAGGTTAGGAAAATGAAAGAGTTTTTAGTTCTTTGCTCCATACACTAACATCCGGCCCACATTTGACGCCTGTGCCAGTCCAGACATCGTTAAGTGACATTACAGTCCCCTGTAAAATGTGCGCATGACGTCGGGTGTGATCGTCCACAAATGCTCAGCCATTTGAATGGTATAATTGATTCAAAGACGAGCGGCCGTAGTTCCTTGGTGACGATTTCGGTTGCGGGGGTTTCCACACCACAGTCTCAACAGTTATACCTTTACAATAGCTTGTGGTAGGTTGTAGGAATTTGTCAAATGATTGCTCGTCACTCTATGCTCCATAAACCATTGATCCCTTATTCGGACCCACTGCCGAACCTGCTCTTTTAAGGCATTCGCGGATTTCCGCGCCTTCTCTCTTTTTCTCTCTGTTTGTGTGTAAGCTAGATTCCAGATGAAATTGGGCACCTACTGAGGGTCTGACGATTGTGTACGAGATTCCTCTTCTCCGTACAAATGAAACGTTTGCTAGAGAACCTTTCTGTTAAGCACCCAGTTCTAATAAATCACTTGGACGAGGATCCCAATCACACAAGATGAATGCAAGATCACGTTTCACAAATTTCCACCCGTAAGTAGGTCACAGAGCTCACTTTAGAACTAAAAAATGGCACTGCCCTTCATCAGAGAGCTCACAATTCTGTTTTACTACTGAGTGAGATGGAAATTTCAACCCCCCACTCCCTGATATCACCGTTTCCCTACCTCTAGACATATGCCACCATCGGTGACGAGTTAGGAGCCCACGAGAAGGCCCTAGAACGACTCCCAACAACGGAGGTGCCTTCACCAAATTTGCAGCAGATCTCTGCAGCAGGCAGTATTGAATTGCCCCAAAAGGAACCGGTGAAGCAATATGTCTGTAAGTCCACCTTCCGCTCATCAGACCGGCATATGCGTTTCTACATCGCCCGAATGCGGGGCTTGACAAGTCCCCTTTTTGATAGAAATGAGCTGCTCTTTACAGGATTTGCGAAGGAGGCAACACCAATGCACCACTCAATAGACTACAAGCTTGCACCTTTAAGGTCCACATTAAAATAACATTAAGAATTCAAAAAAGTCGCCTGGAATAAATTCTACCTTAGAATGATCAGGAAGAAGGGCAATAATGGCACCAAGGGATATGGGAAGATCAAATCTTTTTTAGATATTCGACGATCGAAAAAGTTGAGTTGGAGCGCTCTTATGTCTGTTGATGATGGTGGACGAGATTCCACCTCGTCAATTTTGTGAATAAAATTTAACCAGGTCTTGAAGCTTCTCGATGAACTTGAGGCATTGACATCCTTAGAAGTTGGGGTTGGAGAGCTCGTCTTCCACAAAAGTTGATGGACCATATTCCTGATAATAAAGGACCTTACCTCTATAATTTTGAACTATCTTTAGTAACTTGACGTTCCAAAAAATCAGTTGTGATTTTCCGGCCAAAATAAACCTACAGTCTTCTTGCAGACTTGGGCTTAAAGATCCAAATTTTGAATCTTCTTCATACATTGTAGCCATAAAATAAGGCGGTAGAGAATTGTCTATTTTCCCGACTAGTTAAATAGTGCTGCATACCTACAATCTCTCTCGATGCATTTTGATTACACGAGTGATACCATTTCATCTTACCGACTCGCACCCGTACCATTTACAGATGCTGAGGTGAGGCCATCTCCTAACGCCTCCACATCGAGCAGCACTAAAATTCGAAGTCCCCCAGTTCCGGCTCATCCCTCCAAAAAAAAAGCAACACCCCTCTCTCATGAGGCCCACTTTTACGAGGGTATAAAGAGTAACTTAACTCCATCAGAAGCAGAAGAAAAGAGCTTTGAAGTCCATTCCCCCACCAGTATGTCCTTCACCTCCACAGAACGTCCGATTCCCGCCAATCGGAGTAGTAGATCACCATCCAGTGTTGGCGAACCGGGCAGGCATCTGGAACAATTTGTTTCTGGGTAAGTCAAAGTTACTTCTTGGAATTCGGAATCTTTCAACAAGATCACAGCTACCAGGGAAAAATGGGCCAAAGCCGCTTAGATGTTTCAGTGTTTTGACATACATCCGAGTGTTACTAATTTTTTGACAACTTCAACAATTCCTAAAGAACCATTAAAGGGAAACTCTCCTTATATAAAGAACACTTGTCCTAATCACAGTCTGAGACACTATCTAGTGCAATCAACGGTCATCACAAACCGACGGGCAACACATGCCGCATTTGTGATTTAGGCAGAGAAAGTGTGACGTCAAACACCTATGACGCTAGCACTATATGTATTCAAGAGTTTTTAAAAATATTCCGCTGATATTTGCTTTTTTTGATTTAGTCTTATGAACGATAAAACTTCCCCGTTCTACAAACACATGTCAGCGTTCATTGAGTGCACCATCAAACAATTGGGACAGACACCACAGAAAACACTGCAAAACGTATGTCAACAAATGTGAATTAAAAAATCTGCAAACTTGTTGCTTTACTTCGCAAATATGACATTTGGATTGACATGCACATATCGCCTACATTTTGCTGTCATTTCGATCATGTCATACAACCTAAAACATTTTAGTAAAGACCAAAGATCGAAGTAAGGATCAAATGAAAAGTTACTTTATTTGATGTCATCAGGTTTCGGCAAATGAAGAAGAAATATTTCTCTCCAAACAAGTCTGTAGGCTTGACACTTATTTCACTATCAATTCGAAAATAGTGGACTAAAAATTACTTAGGGATTAGGCGAGACTAGCGGGTAAGCAAATCATAATTTGCGTATTTAGTAACTTCATACACAGGGACCATCTTAGCCGCTGGGAAACAAGGTTTTTACCTCGAGAAAAGTCGGGATTGTCTGTTAAAATAACGTCGACTTTTTATTTAAAAAATCGTCTCTTATCCTACAGGTAAAGACCTACTTAAATACTGAATAGATGAGATTCGTTTCAATGCGGAATTTTCACTTGTCATTCAGTGCACTCATGCATTATTTCAGGTTGTCTTTGTTCCTACTGCCTGGTCCAGAAGGCTAGTGCTCGAATAGTTTTAAATGCCATTCCTTAGAATAAATAAAACACCAGAAAATATGTTAAAATAAAGTCGTTTCCACCACAGATCTGTCAGTTCATAAACGGCGTCTCAAATTTCCTGCAAAAAGTTCATACCACTGAACTACGGCAGGCGGTGGAAGCCGAGGAAAGGGATCTTCGTGGACTCCAGTACTTTGATGTGGCCCAGGAACTAGAAACTCTAGTCCAATTAACAGTTTTGCGTCCACTGCATAGGCGATTAATCGAGGACTTGCAGTATCATGGATGTGGGTGCGTTTTACTCGACTAGTCTTTTTTACTTTTCATGATAAAAATGATTCTTATGAACAAAAGTGCAAAATCGTTTTGGCGTTTTTGAATTACGGTGGAGCGATGTCAAAGTCAGGAGGCTTGTCGAGTGATCAAATGCATGAATTAAGACATATAATTCAAATAACATTTTTATAGAAAAGGGATAAATATGGGTCCGTAATTATCATTGTTATAAGCCGTTTAGAAGGTAAGGAGGACAAAAGAACATTAGTTAACGTACTGAAGATGCCTGCAATGGCAGAAAAACGTTCCTGCTCAACTTTCTAGGGGATTTCGTTTTCGTAGATATATTCACGAGCATCTTTGAAACTTCCCTCTCGCATACTCCTTCCTGATTGGCTGAGATCGCATTAGCCTCACTTTAAATGCGCTAATAATCACCCTAAGTCCAAGGCCAACTAGTTGCCATAATCATGCACGACTGAACCGACGGTCCAAACGAGGGGAGCCCCCTTATCTGCCTAGCCGGGCGCACGCACGCTCGACGTGCTTCTCGTTGCTGACTCATCTGCGCTAACCAATAGAGCCTCGTACTCTGGGACCAATCGATTATCGGGTTGGATGGTCGATAGGACCCAGGGCACTGGCGCATATAGAAGTCGCAGTTCATACCAAAGTGCCTTTGGATAATCATCAATGATAGGTGACTGTGACTCCAAGTTAGATTGATGGAGGCTGGAACGGATAAAATGCCACAATTCCTATGTGGGGGATTTCTTACTTCCAAACGCATAACAAATTTTCGCTGGGATACTTATGTCCAAAATGGATTGATTTCATTTGTACGGAATCCATTACCTCATTCCTCACAATTTCTTGCAAACTAAGGTAATTATCTTTTTGCTTCCTAACGCAGAACTGTTTCACCGCAGACTGCGGAGGAATTCACAAATTTGGTGAAGAAGGCGTATCAAGAACTCCCCAATCTGAGTCAAGTGAGTTACTCTAGTAGTGAAATGTGTTTGTAGACAAATTTTTTCTACTTACAAACAGCATGTGTCATTCGTCTTGTAGGAGGATAGGCAACTATTGGAAAGGACGTTATTCCAGCCAGTGAGAAGAATATTCTATCAAATGCAGGATGCCTTTCAACCTGGTGCCAAGTTGGATTGTCTTATTCGCATTTTTCACACCATTGATTTGCAGGTATTACTCCGATTTCCTACTCCTTCTATTCATTCTTTTTAAAAGTTTTGTTCTTTGGTTAAAATGTCATTTAGTATACTAATTACAGTCACAAATTTATTTGTGGTTCATTATTTATTGGTTGAACTTGGAAAATGGGTGATTGAAACATTGCATTTTGTGAATAGAAATGTTCGTTTGGTTTTCTGCATTGGTCTCTAGAAGAAGAAGTTCATAAAATGTTTTTATGTATGCAGTCCATCGATGCGGTATTCGGCATCGTGGTCTGGACTATATACCTCTTATTCCAAACCATCGTAGCGTTTCTTGAACCCAAGAGATGTGATACGGGTGATGTCTCATCCCCTCTCCTCCCTCAGTTCATATCTCTCCCACTTTATAACATCTTCTCTTGTATAAGATAATTGCATGTGAAACAAAGCTGACAGGTTGGATTAAAGCTTACGATGGCTGGGAGTGGATGCGTGTTTCCTCTTGAGAGGTAAAGTTTTGTAAAGAAAAGTGTACTAACTGGCTCGGCTTTAAAATATCGCATAAGGTTTCCCACCAATATATTTGGTTGCCTTGCATTTCTAAGAAAGAATAAACTGTCTTACACGTTTTTCTTAGGTTTTTTAGAACACTAAACTATAAATTTTGTATCTGCAGGGGTGTTTGGATATTTTAGGGCCCCATCTTAAGTCCTGAAAAGTAGCATTTTCTAAAAGCGCTCCCACTTATTGTAATTTTAAAGCAGTATAACCACACAACTACAGCAAGCAGTATCTGATAAGTTGGTACGTTGCAAGCTCTATAGATAGCTTCCTGACGAACTGGACTAGTGAAACCATCTTGATATATTTGATGAGATGACGACGAGTAGTATTCTGTGTATTCCTTTTTTAAACACGGTAATGGCTGTCAAAATAACGAGATCGGCAGGCATTCTCCGCTTGAATTTTAGGTTGCTAGGCTTAAACGGGTAAATGCATTGAAATTAAATTTTTTTTAGAATTTTTTGCTCTTTATTCCCAGATATGGAATTCTATCGTTGTTAAAAAGTGAGATTTTCCTAAGTACTTTCATGTCTCCTTTAGGTACCAGTTCCAAAAAATTCAATTCCTGGTCAGAGCAAGGATTCGTGTGATATAGGTTGGTTTTCTAATTTCCTTTTTTTCAATGACTACTAACAAGTGAATTATTACTTCACTGATCTGGGGCAAATTTATTCGTAAAAATCTCACTTCGCTTATTAAATGCTCCTAATCCAAAGTTTATATCGACAAGATAGCTCTGACTCTCTGACATGATCCTACCAGGTAGCCTATATTCCCCTCATGTAATCTGAAAAAGTTGGGTAGATTTATAAATCGCAACCAAAAAGGGGCCTAAAGTACTGCCAAAGAGGCTGTAAGACGTGAATTTCACTGGAACTATGCAGAAAAGCCTGGCGACTGGTGCTGTGAATAAGAAGAGCAGCAGACCTTTCTACCGCCACTTAATGCTTGAGGAAATTTCTCGGTAAACTGTGAGCATGTGAGATCTAAGAGCTAAAATGAACGAAAGTTGTGGGCGTTGTTACTTACCTTTGTTTAAATCAAAGCCTTTGTTTGGAATGTGGGCGATTATTTTTTTTACTTTAGCTGAAAAGATGTAATGACGCATTTTTCGGTATTGCCTGATGTGTCTTGTTGCAAGTCATGGCAAATGTTTATGAGGCATGCATTAAAAAAGATAAATGAAATGCATCACCCCGTTGATATGGTTCCCTTCCTGGTGTTTTCAGCAAATTTCCTCTTATTTTGAACTGTCGCGTCGTGAATTGTAGGCTAAAACTGGTGAATGTGCTCTGAACTCGTCCACCTTATAAGTGTAACATTGAAGTTAGGAAGACTCTCTACGCCCCATTATGAGGGATAATATTTTACTGAGTCTGGACTGATAGGTCAATGATTTGGAACTTTCAGTACCTAATTTGATCGGGTGATTAATTGATTTGTTCATATCTACATCAAATAGACGTAATCAGCAGATGGAAATAAGCTCCCAATAGCATCTAGATTTTGACTTTCACTGTTTTCATGACGTCGAGGATTATTTGCTCGCTGAACCGTTAGTAAGACGTGGTATTTTCACTGGTTTCCTCCTTGTGTATTTCAAAACATTACGCCTATCACTCAATGTACACTTTAAAGGCTTGCAGCGCTTCACTCTCAGCATATTTTTTTGGCTGTGTGACGGACTGCGGGGCTTAAACTGTATCGACTTGACATAATACGGGGTGGGTGCAAGAAAACATTTTTGTGAAATAGGTAAGATTAATAGATAATTCTGAAGAAAGTTTAATCCTTGAAGAATAGCACATGATCTCCTACCTCCTCTATCACAACTTACCTTTGGATAAGAGGAAGAAAATAGATACTGCCACATTCTCCTGATTTAAGAGTGATACTTATCATCCTCCCCTAGAATTCAACAGAAGCAAAGGTGGACAGATCTAAGTCTTTTTGAGGTCTATGGAACAGAGAAAACCTTCGCAAAGTAGAATTTGCTCGTTTTTGTCCAGTTTTAAAAGATCAAACGGAATACAGTCGGTATTGTTTGGGCGAATAAAGTAATTTAAAATGCCTTGTATAAAAGTATTTACAGAACCGGAAGGTGTTACTGGAAATGGAGAATCTTTAGAAATGCCTCGTGCCAACTTACTGCTTATGTATCAACTAGTTTTCGAAGTTTAAAAATGCACAATTTTCCTAAAAATACTTAAAAATTAAGAATGTTCCAATATTTCTCTTGATAAATAATATTTCACGAATTAGCGATATATCTGCAAATTCTATTGTAATGGATCGTGAATTACGACTTTGGCGGCACAAACATGCTGTAATATACCACCTCCGGTTTCAATAATCATTCTTTGAAATGATTTTAGAGCGACTCATGCTTTACGCCACCGTCCTTGCTATGGTCGATCTCCTGAAGCCTTCAAGAACCTTGGATGTAAAGGACAACAGTAATGCAAGTACTGGTATCAGTCGTATTGAAGTTCAACGCCTCTACCTGGAGGCCATCATCTCATCAGCCCGTCTGGCCTCCAGTGCTGAGGGCTGTAAACGTCTCACCGATCTTGTTTGCCTCCTTCGCTACGTGGAGAATTTTCGACACTATGCCTCTCCTGCTGGGGTGGTTCGTCTTCTCCGTCGGCGAAATCACCAGGCCGCGGAAATTGAGGCAAATTTGGTGTCCTTTTGAAGTCGAAAATTCTAGAGAACTTCAATCTTATTACTCGCTGTTTTATGGGCGGTATTACTATTCAGGGGATTCGACGAAACTCATTAGCGGGTATTTTGTTCATTTTGTTGGTAAATCTTATAAAGAATCGTCGCAGCTTCGACGGACTAATGGGGTACAGGCATGACAGGAGGGCAGCGCTGACCCAGTTAGGGCGCAACCTGTATAGACTGAGAAGCTCGGTGAATGAAATATGCAGTCAAACATGATGTCCAACCGCTCGTCCATCAGTGGGGTCCTTGAGAGATTTTACTATAGCGATGGGCTAGGGCACGTCAATTACTTATGACCCATTATATAGATTTTCACAAACAATGTAGGGAGCTCTACCGAACCTACAGGCACTTTAGAACCTCATTATTTAACTCGTCCCCTTAACCGATTTCCAACTGAACAACATGCGTTTCTCAACACTTCTTTTACAAGATTCTATAGATTATCCCATCCTTAACATGCGCCTTTCCTTTATGCCTTCTAGTGCAGCGATTCACAGATGCGTTAAAATTTAAGCCTCTTTTGAAGTATGAGCTAAATTAGCTCAGTTCTTTCAAATAATTAGATGTAAGCATGTTCCACTCCACTGTGTCATTGCAGCACTTGAGTAACCCCATAAGGCACTGTAAGCCATAGGGGAGTGGAAAGATCGCCTGGAGAATAAATCATGGAAGGTCAACATTACACTCACAGTTGCTTTGTCTACTTAGGCGACAACTTGGCGCCCAGGCCTAAACAAACTGCGTCGCTCCTACACCGACAACATTCAGGAAGCGCTGAATCGCAGAAATGACCACTCGATGACCCTCAGTTTAACCTCACCTCCCTGGCAGGGGAGGAGGGTGAGGAAAGTGGGGTGTGTACAAAGCTTTGAGAAGACCTCTGCCCCCTCTTCCCCTACTGTCTCCTCTATTCTTGTTCTCGCAGCCAATGAGTCCGAAAGGCTCCTGGTGCCATTTGAAATTCCTCTTCGACAGAGTCTGACGGTCAGGGAGCTGTGTAAGTCATGCGAATGCCAAAGAAGGGACAACATAACTTCATTAATTGAGTCCTTATTTGTACTGAGCATGTTTTAACCACAAACTTACTCAGAGTAATAGCGAATCCTGAAGTTCTGAGGCTATCCTGAGGTCGTTAGAGCCAAAGTGTTGTGGAAGAGCGCATATCACTAGCGTCCAGTAGGACTGGGTGGCTGCTAGACTGGTCTAAGGGCTATCCTACAAAGCAGAAGTGCAACATGCTTAAATACACAATTAAACAAACAATCAAATAGACCTTACCACTGTCAGATTATTCGCAGTGCGCCGACTCTGTTCTGGTGACGAGAGAAAAAAATAATGGGTCAGAATATGTTCTGCCGCCATACAGAAGGCTACTGGAATGGGCCGGACGTCCGGCTATCCTGAGAAGGTGCAAGGGTGAGGACCCCAAGTGATCCCGTTACCAGAACTGAGGGTCAAATAAACATTTAAAGCATTACCTATCCCCTATCCCCTTTTGAGCGTCATCCTCAGTGCTTTCCTTGGTGAAACTCTCGCGTCAGCCACCATAACGTAATTGGTCCTGTAAGAAAGACTCCCACGAGTCAGCTGCGTTAGTCCAGTTGATAGTTGATCGCAGTGTCACTGATTCCTCTTCACAATTCTGCTGGATTTGGTATTTTGTCCTGTAAGGGAATTGTATGGGGCGAGGAGGGAAGCGGAGACGTAGTAGTCGGCACTCATGTCCATCGTCAGCCTAAAAGTGGAGTCAAATAACGAAGAACAAGATTTCGCGTAATTCGGTGGAGAGGGCGGGTGTAGAATTTTGTGTATTCCCTTCCTTTCCACATTGTTCTCACTTCAGTACTGCCCAGTCTCACCCATCTGGACCAGGCATTACGTAGTCGATGTCTTCATGCGGGCTATGGTAGGCAGTTCCGTAAAAACTTTTTAGATGCTTCACTTTAGTAGTGACTCCCACTCCTGCAGAGCATAGAACTAAGGCGGTTACCGATGGTAGACGTCATTTTCAGCCCTTCTCTTGGATGCAGTCACCTAATCTCCCAACCGTAGTTTACGCACTTCTTCCTCCTCATCAAGGTTTATCACCTAGCAGGAGAAATCGGATTTCCTTTCCGCTGCCACCAATGCAGTGCCCCAAGACTTCCCTGAAATGTAAGAAGACAATACGAAGGTAGAATATGTATTGTCGACATGCAGGAAGGCGGGGGAAGGCTACTGGCATGATCAGGAGGCCCAGACCCGTTACCAAAACCGGGACTTATCAAACAATTAAATGGGATTTCTGTCTTGGTTCGGAGGCTGTTCCAGCCGGCTGAAGTACAACTGCGTAGCCTTTTATGGATATAGGCGTTGATTAATCTAGTAAAAGTGGTATTTTTTTAAAAATTGTGCAGTTCCTAATCTAATATTTGCCATTTTGCCTCATTGCAGGTAATATGCTGGCTCTGAAGTTACAAATATTTGATTCAAAGGAGTACGCTCTCTTCTATCACTCACTCAGTGGAGGTGAGTTCTACACTACTACCTCCTTCTTCGAGGCTGGTAGTTCGTTCTGCTTGACGTTGTGTAAAATAGTCGCTTATTGCTGTAGTTCGTCTACCACCTTCTAAACCTTCAAGCCACAAAATGTTAGCTGGAACTGGTGGAGGCTAATTAAGCTTTCCTACCACACAGACTCGCTTCCGATGGTGTGGAAGTTATTGTCTCAAAAAAATTGTTATTTGGCATCTGGAGAGGTCCTGGTAGCCGAAAGTGTCACCCAGACAACGTTTAAATAACTCGGTTTCGGTGATGACATATGCATCATTCAAAGGCGGCTAAACCACACTCAAGCGACAGATCCTTCATTTTCAGAAGTGTCAAATATTGGCGTGTCACAATCTTTGTCGAGCATTAATTCGAATTTGGAGAGAATTTGTTCACACTCCCAACCCAGCAGACTCTACACTTTGGCCTCGGGTCCACAAAGTTGGTGTACAATTCTCTTCGAAAACATCTCAAAATTGATGGGCATCTCAAATATCTCGCATTTGCTAGCTGAAGGGCTTTCAAGAGTTAAAAATTGATAGTCCGTTTGTCCAATCGGATATTTCTCATTCGCTTTGTCTCCCAGATATTTCACTATCGGACACCCTTCACCTGGAGCGTTTCATGACCCAAAGCCTGGACCCAAGTGTCCAATCAGTAAATTGCGAGATGGGCGCCTTCTTCTCCTCCTCCAGTAGCATCGACTTTCTCGCCAACTCGCAACCGACCACACAGAAAAAGTCCACTCTTCGACGGTTCTTTCAACGTCGAAAGCGTGTTGCCAGCTCAGATTCATTGAAGAGCGAGTCGCCTCTCCCCCAGCAACAACATCACCGAAAGAGCAATGGGGTCATAAAGCGTCAACCCTCAATCGAATGGAGTACAGTGGATGGTGGGGACACCAATTTTGTCCTCGTCTACCGTCGACGCAGCAGTGAAGCGGTGCTCTACGCCAATGATCTCTTCGAATGCTTTCCAAGTGCTGGAAAACTTATCTGATTGTACATAACCAAAATTTGAACTAGATTTTCGTCTTCCAACTTTATACTATCAATGATTTCCACGATAAGAAACCAAGAATCTGGAAAGCTGTTTGACCGAATAAAATGCGAAAGAGATGTGATTGGCTTGTGCTGACCTTTACGCGTTTTGATTGGTCTGTTTAAGTTGACCTCTTTGGCCTGATTAAATTCAATTGGCGAGGTTGGTTCACACGCGTAAGGTCATGCTACAAAAAGCAATTCTAATTTTCCCCCAAAAATTTAAGGTAATGCGATGGGTACTACAGTTAATGCATCAGTAACACTGCATGAGCTTTGAATTCGAAAGGGAACCTGTCCTTTGATGCTCGTATTTTGCCTTCAGAGGTATTAGTGCGCCTTTCCTTGAACTCAGCATTAAAACACCCGGCATCGAAGAAATGTGCAAACGTACAAGGACTTATGATTTTGCTAAATAGAGGAGGAGGTGGACATTTGAAACTGGGTCACCTTTGGCACTTAGAAGGGGTTCAAAGGGAAAATAAGCGCGAATTCTGATCGAGATTTGGGAAAAGAGAACCTTCTCACGTTTCGAGAGATCAAATGCCTCCTAAAAAGAATGAGTGCAAATGTGGTGTAGGTCTAAGTTCGCTGTGCCACAGGTGTACTACTGGAGCCAGACACCAGTAGCCACAAAATCGGTGCCGTGGGTAGAATTAACCCGGCCTAAACATACCACCCCCCGCGTAGATCGAATCATGGGTAGCGGATGACCTTCGCTAATCAAGCTCACAATAAAAGACAGTTTAATTCACTCTAATTCCTTCGTACGTTGTGATTTTTCCCTTGATGATGTTTTGATATTTTGCGTTCCCACTAAAATGACGAGATGACCATTTGAACATCTCTACCACAAATTATCAGGAAATCAGCTACAAAGTGTCATACTAAAATACGTATGTAAAAGATACAAAGTGTTGGAGGGAAGGAGGTGTGCCATGTATTGTTTTCAAAAGGTGGAGAATTCAGAATGCAAATTTGCGCTTAAATTGAGTAAATATTAACAAAGGAAAAATTGGGGTCACGGAGGCATTTCATTAGCCAAGTCTTTGATTGGACAGTCCATTCCCCAACGTTTGCCTTATTAAAATTTCATAGAAATGAAAAAAGCATACACATTCTGGAACATCCTTGGTTTTCCCAGAGTGCTTCGCTTTACTTAGTCAAATGATTCTTGCTAAAAAAGAATGACGGTTTGAGGGACTGACAGTTCAGACCATCATGATTGGTTCATTTTCGGGAACACATGATTGGGGGATTTCAAATACGAAACGTTTATTGGCTGGAATGTTCATGGTCGAAAATCACAAGCGAGGTTGGTGTTGCAGATATCCGGCACATGGAAGTCATCAAGGAGGTGAATTTTCGGTCCAATATCGGTAAAATTTTCAAAAATCTGATGCGCCCACCCGATATCACCTTCATACCAAAATGATACGTAGGGACGATAGCCACTAAAGGAGGGAAAGTTATTTTATTTTTATTAGCAGATTAGCTTTATTGTAAATTGCATCCCAGAATACCTTACATGAGTGATTAGAAAACCGTATCGTGCTTGAACATTTAAAAGTGTCTTTGTTAAATGGGGATATATATCCTCAATTTTTTTACTGAATGACTCATCAACACCAATGATATAATAAATATTGCCTTGATTGTATCAGATGGACAAAAACATTCATTCAGCACTTGTTGGGTGTAAGTAATTGTTTATTTAAGTACAGTATGGTGCGTACCCGTGAGTCTTCCGTTATTCCTTCATTATGAATCTCGATACAAGAAATAGCTTTTGAATTAAGAGAGAAGATATAAGTGTGTCTCCTTTACTTCGGTTCCACCGTTGCAGAAGCCTTCCACTCTATTATTTTTATGACATCTAGAGAGGATGTGATGGCTTAATCTATCATTTAGAGTAAGCTGAATGGCATAATTCTGGCGGTCAATAGCCAAAAGATGATGTATCCTGCCCTGAAGCATCCGGATGATCGACAACGAAGAATACTGTGACACTATTGGCTAGAATACCTCAGGTTCAATTCATCAGGAACAGCTTGTGAACGATAAACCAATTGATTGAGACTAAGCAGATGGATTTCAACCGTGTGCATTTGAAGAAAATAAAAAAAACTTGATAAACCGTACCTCTGCTAAGAAGTTGATTGTGTTGTTAAAGAACACACTATCGACTATTCCTGGACAATTTACTATTCAGTCGGCAATTTATGATGGTGACTTCTAATTTAATGCGAGCATTGAGCAAGTCCAAAATAAAAGAATAACAAAAAAGTAATCTCATTTTAGGTCCATTTCACAACATCGATTCAAACACTTCATCAGGAGTATCTTCTTACCTGGGCAGAGGTTTCCTCGCGAACCCGAATCCACCAAATACGGGATGATCGCGCAAACCAGCACTCATTTGTGGAATCACCCACCAGTCAATCAACTGCTTCAACACCTTCCTGTTCACTCCTATATCCCACGTCGATCCATTGTAGTACTTCTCGAACTGGAGCATAAAGTCCCTGTGCGGCGGCGACCAGTTGGTACGATAGACGCAGCAGGGTCCGTAGTGATTGATAAACGGAGAGATCAAATAAGCAGTGCGATTGTAATTGAAAAATATGCAAGGAAAGTAGGCATTGGGCCAGAAGATGGGGACGCAAAAGTCAGTGTAGTTCTCCACCATGATACCTAAATCCGGTGCGTAGACGGCGTAGCCCCGACCAATGGCGTAAGGGAGGAGGGGTGGAATGCCATCAATCCAGGGAGGTAGAGGCATTTCACGATCTTCACGAGGAGTGTAGGTGATAGTAAAATCCGTGTAGAAACGGGGAGGAAGTATCGGAGCTGATGGTGGTATTGGCGTCGGTGTTGGCGATGACAGAGCTTTCAAAAACAGCTAAAAGTGAAAGAGATAGGAAGAACGGGTAGACGAATAAATGAATGATTTATGAATGAATAAGCTCTACATCTCTATATCGTCTATTCGCCTCATTTTTCTTGAAAGGGTTTATTTATAAATCGGACCAGGCGACCTAAAATACCCCACAGTTGGCGCTGAAGTTCCATGGAATATGAGACACTTGTCAAATGTCAGTCTATTGATTACCCATGCCCATTTACACCATCCTGCCTCTGAGATGTCATACTGAACTGGAAGATGGAGGGGGGAGAAAGGCAGGTAGATAAGGAAGTGAGGAGGGAGAGAGAAGCTGTTACCACCATCCTCCATATTCATCAGACTTCCGTTTGATAGGTGTAACATCTGGTTCTAGGACTCACTAAAATTTTTCATTACGGTCTTCAAATTTCCTACTCATGGTCAAAATATGATCAAATATGGAACTCACAGTCTGTACTAAGAGAAACCACAACATAGAGTAGATGCCAGACGAATGAATTTTGTGGTCTTGCACGCAAATACGCGCCCCTTGAGTGGTAAGGTGACCTTTTGTTAGCCTAATGACAATTGGCTTCTACTCCCTCATTCCTGATTGGCGAGGTCTATGAGGGTGTTTAGGCAGTTGGTCAATCTGATTAAGAGGAGTAAACAAATAGTTGGTGAATTTGAGGTACTAATCTGGGAAATTGAGGCTCTTGAGTTACTCCTGTGGACAGGGTAGGATCCACAAGTGTAGGTTCAGTTGGAGAGCTCCTGGAGGTCAATTCAAGAGCGCTCAAGGTCATCTGCATAGTGAGGTCTGTGACTGACAGTGGCAGACCCCAGTGAAATGCCACTCTTCTAGTTTTAGTGTGTTACCCTTCAATCTACCATTGTTTACTCCTCTGTGTTAGCCAACCCAACAATAGTCAGTAAAATGGCGTGGTGCCCTCTGTTGACTTCGGCACCGATCATCTTTCCTAACTACTTCCGGTAAATGTTGTTCTAGGAACTCGTTTAAAAGGTAGAAGTTTTCTAAACACAAAACCACCCGATAAACTCGTCCAACATAAAATGGGAGATCTGATTTTGCGCGTATTGAAGCGGAGATTACCGCAGAGGCGCTCGTGCAGTAGTGAGTGACAAGTGTGTCACCCACCGTGGACCAGTTCGGAACAGACAGGGTGTGAATGAAATGACATGTGATTCTAAGTGAAAGGCCGTGTGAACACGTCCCCAGAGGTCTTCACTAAGGTGATGAAAAGCTCACCCTCTCGTCAGTAGGTATAAGTGCTTTGAACACGGTTGGTAGTACGTGTGTCAATGAGGATCTCGGCCGCGATGGCTCCCACCTCATAGCCCCGACAGACATATCCGTGAAACTTCAGCAGTTGGAACGAGTTGAACGGTGATGTCGCTCACCGGTGAACATTTGTTACCTAGATCAAGTGACTCAAGCCAGGCATCAGGACAACGTTTTGCATCAATGTCGAAGTTGAGGGGGCTAGGGTCAAGGTGATTCAGCCATTGGCAAAACTCTACAAATGTGTCTGAGGACTACGCCTCACAGTAAACCTAAATTCCCAATTTCACTCCAATTTACACGAAATGTCACTAGTTTCTTTAATGCCTTCAGACCGTACACTTGCCAAGCATCACCTACGTGTAGCAAAGTTGTCGTTTATGGATGTGCAGGAGGGCCGACCCTCCTCTGCCAGCGGTCCAGGTGGACTGCTATTGACAGGTACGCCAAATGTGCAATGTTTTCGCACATTTGGCCTTGAAGATCAAACACAAGTTTGGCGGTTATGTGGTGTCAACAAGTCCAGTAGGTAGTCCACTTCAATTACTTGTTTAACTTGAAGGGACCCAAGAGAACTTTGATGTGCCTTGACATGTTTTTGTAAAAAAACCAGACACCTACCTTAGGTTCGGGAGCAAATTAACGAGGACTGCAGAGCAAATTTAGATTTTTCGGAAGAAGACAATCAAAAATTTTAAAGAAATTTTTCAAAAAATATGAAAAACATCCAGAAAACCTTATTAAGTATTTAACCTACCAAATAGATCGCTTTTTTTTAAACCAGAGAAGTAGCTGTTCCGAATTCCACTTTCATGGAATGTTTTGTATCTAGAAGGCAAGGAGGAGACCTAGTCCCAGTCACCTCCATTTTCCGCTCCATTAAAAATATCTACAGCCTTAAAAGGTGCCTAGAAGCAGCTTTATTTTCCACCTGACTTACAAACACCTCAGAGGATTTCCAAAACTCGTACCCTCATTCAGCTCCTCTGATTGGCCAGTATCATATGGAAATAGACTTCGCATGAGCTAAGAATCACTATAAAAGACCAAGTGCATTCAAAATATAGTGAATGGGTAAGAATGACGCATCCTAGTGGCTCCATCAACCGGCCCTTCAGCAGACACGAGTACGCACAAGTGGTGGCCTCCAACTTGAAGACATCCCTTTTGAAGTCTCTAGCGCTTTGATCCTTCTGGCAGGGAACTCGACAGGATCCGCAGTCGTGAGCATAAGTACTAGGTTATAACCGTCATATCATCAGTACCCAACCGTCCATTTCATAACATCTCCGATCGTATGATTGTTTGATGGTGGTGTCAAGAAATGTTGAGCATTGCTGGGAGGAATGGAAAATAGGATATTGTAAGAAACGAGGATGAAACTGTGCCTTCCCTCTCCCTTTCTTCCTATCCCTCTCTTTCTTGCCCTTGAATGAAGTGAACGTCGTCTAATACGCGATTCTTGGAACGGTATGAGGTCTAGTGATAGTGATCCTCCCTTTAGCGACAACTTAACTAGTCTCGACTGTTTTTGGATCATGAAGGATTGCCTATGTACACTTGAAATGTACTTAGTCCTTGCTAGGTAAAAGGTTCATTAATGAAAATTGCAGACGCACTAAGCAAGCAGTACCCTTTAGAAGAAGTGGTGATGGTCTCAGAGATGTGGATCCTTAAGTGAAAGTTAATGATTCCCTCATTCGCATAATAACTTATCCAGCGCAGAAGCCACCCTGCATCAAAAGCCAGTTAATCAGTCAGAAAAATAGTCTACAATGAGTGATGCTTTTCCATGAAGCAAATGAAAGAGCTGAAAGAAAAAACTGGTGGTAGTCTTTAAAATTTTTCCCTATGCTTTATTATAAATGGGTGAAGATAAGGTGGTCAATTTCCATCTTCCCTTCCTTATTTAGTGTCCTCAGGTTTTCTTAACACTTAAATAGAGAATAGCAAGAGGAAGAAACAAGAGTGCTGAGTCGTGTAAACAGGATGCGTCTACCGTCGGATGATTTTTTGTCAGACTTCCACTGATTAGATCAATTCTGGTAGGAAGAGGTTTTAACAACCTCAGAGCCGGGTTAACCATGTCCTGTAAAGCAGGCATGCTCGTGGAAGCGCACCCACCTCACCACACCCTTTGTAACAAGGGTAATTACCAGAAGAGGGAGGTAGTAGAGAAACCAGTGAAGAGTATAGGGTACCGCCATGCCTGTTCATTCGACAATTTTCTACAATTACGCTACACTCCTGACCACACATCAGATATTTGATATTTTGCTTAGTAGGCCAGTTCCCAACAAAATCTACTTTCGTAAGCATTGGGAGCTAAATTTTTACACTAAATAAGAAAAGAATTTTGCCACCAAATTGAGATAAAAAGCAGTGTTATCTACTTAAATGCAAATAAGTAGGTCTTGAATGACTCCGTGGAAGCGTTTATTTCCGCCCCAAATAAATAGACATTAAGTTGGAAATCAGAAATTTTCTCGGTTACAATGAAGGTCTCTGCTTGTTTTTGCTGTAAAATACTGCAATTTATGGAACCTTTAAGCAATATATTTATGTTCTCAAGTCAAGTTCTTTGCTGGCAAAGAGATTTGAGTTTCGAAAACCTCGAAGTTCAATCAGAGTTGCCAGTAGATGCCCTCACAGACGAGAAAAGCAATTGCTAATGTGGGGATTGGGGAGGGACAGTAATCTCCTTCAGTCCTCCCCTCTTCCTTTCTCTCGACCTGCAATTAAGTGGAGATCTTCACAGAGGCATTTTGAGGAGAGGCGTGGATTCTTGCCTTGCATGCCAAGATCTTCAATGTCAACAACTTGTGTACAACCAAACCATGGTTCACGTCCATTTACCTCTTGACTGGAGTGCTAAGTCGCGGTGGTCTCATTCTCATGCGGTTTTAGCACGTTTAGAGTGTCGTCACGTGCAACTGACCACGAGAGAAGAATCCGCGTGACTGCTAAAGCTGAATTGCTTTATGCAATATCCAGGAAAGGCAACTTGAGAAATGCTGTTTCAGTATTTCTTTTCTATGTATAGTGGAAGGCCTTCCTGAACTAGATGTGCGATAAGCTGTGCGACCACACCTTTTCCAGGGGGGTTCCTTCAAATCTAGCAAAATCCCTGATTGCACAGCCTACAAGCTCTAGTCGCTTCCATCAAATGAAACAATGAAGCGTACGGGGTGTTAATAGACTAACGCGCATGTCTACACACTTCCAGGCATTAGCAGAAAAGATCAGACGCTGTTGCTTAGATCTGACTAATGCCTGGAAGAGTGGGTGGTGGGAGCCGACTTCTGTGGATTCCATATAGAACAGTTAAATTTGCCTCTTTAACTCAAAAATCACTGCTGCATATGATAACATGGGTATTTTCTAAAAGGCTTTAGAGTTTTCACTCTTTTTCACCTCCTTTTATGACGTCACCACCTTCTGATTTTAGCCTTTCTGAACGTTCACAACAAATCTTCTTCCTCAACGGTTTAACCTGTCACCGCTCGGGTGTTGAATGTACCCGATCCAAAAGGACAGCTGAAGTCACGCTTTTGATTGTTTGCTTTGAGGAAATCCAAATCGGAGGAGTTCTTGGTCTTGTGCCCGAAAAGAAGGCAGGTGATTAATGAAGCTACTCCAGACTTGAGACATCTGATAGTGAGTGAGGGATTAAATATCATCCGAATAGATGGGTAGAAAGCAGTGAACTGAGAGCAGCCTGACAGAGGGGAACGGGTGGAGATACTACCTCAGTAAAATCGCTTACTAAGCGGCTCAGCAGTTGTTGTCCAACCTCAAGCGATGTCCCTCCTCAATGTAGTCCCCATAAGGAACAGATCTTTGAATGCTGTGAAAGTGGGACTGTCTAGGAAATTGCAGCCTGCCTTATGAAGGCAAAATGTGGAAGAGTAACCAAAGGGAGCGCCGGAAATGCTTATTTAACTATACGGACTCTCAACTGTTCGTAGTTTTTACCTCTAGCTTCGACTTTCATAGCCTTTCATCCCTCCTGGATGTTCAGTAAACCTCCTTTTAGGCCAATGTGGAAAGGGGACTCCAAATACCACATCCACTAAAGCCGGTTTACAGAAGTGGTCACTTTTCCTGTTTCCCTTCCTATTCAAATCGTTACTGGCCCATTATCTCTTTCCTGCAAAGGGAGGAAGTCGACTTATTCTTGTAACTTGGTTCAAAACTTCCAGCCAAATCTGCAGCAGGTACCATTATGAATAGGTAGTAGGTGACATTCTCCCCCAGACTGTGGATTTATCAATTTTGGTTCCTGCCTGGTGACCTGTAAGAGTTCACGCAACTACTTGCCACTCCGAGATATAACAATGACTTTTTAACAGGGTTGAGGGAGGAGAAGAATAGGGGAGTAATGTAGTAGTTGGATAGTTGCCTTAAGGCTTGTCTAACTGGGCAGCTTGTACACCTCCTAAATGATACAGTCTCCCAGTTGTGTCTAAGCCTCCCAGCTCCTCTGATGGTCAGTACGAAAGCCTCTTCCCTTGGTAGTGTGACCCGGTTCAGACTCCGAGGTAGAGACGGACACGTCAGATTACGAAGTATTTTTCACAACTGCTTTTTCTCTGAGTTAGCAATAAATCGAAAATTTTCTGTTGCAGATGGGGCAAAATCTTTTATAAGTTGATGACAAAATTGGCATTATTGACATTTAAATCGTAGCATCCATGCCCAAGGTCAAATGGGCATTCCTCTTGACAACAGAGGTGATACAGACGTCACGACCCAAAGCAATAAAATCCTGACGAACCTCCCGGTCAGAATAATCAAGGGACTAAGACCTCGGAGGTGAGGTCGTGAATGCCAAATTTTCCCAAGTGCGAACGAAACACGGTGTCTGTGTTCGTGCCCGCTGGTGGGAGGAGTGAGTCGGTGAGGCGGTGATCGCCTTCTCGTCCACCTGAGTCACTGTGGTTACCCTGAGGGATTGGGGTATTCAAAGTGCCTCCACGAGAATATAAACCAATCAGGAGGAATTCGGCGGGAGAAAGTTAAATTCAACCCGCTTCCCGCAAAGTTTCAGAAAGAGAAAATTTGTGAAAATTTATAAAAGCTACTTGTGAGGTTATGGACATCCCAAGGCAAGAAATCCTACTCCGAAATCCCAGCAAAATTCCAACGGACATCATCCTCCTTCTGCCTACAAGGGAATATTTACTTTCTTCCGACGGAGTACAGCAAGTTCCTTGAAACAGGGACCACTGGAATGAGATTTACTACGCTATGCATAAAGCAAAGTAAAAAAAGAAGGGAAAAGACGGAAGAAAGGAAATTACACGGAAGGTAGTGGTAAAAGTAACTAGAAGACCTACTGACATCAATCTTAAACCATGAAAGGCCTTAGAGACGGTGATGCTTAACCAAAATTGAAGTTTCAACTCATCAGTCCTCACTGATGGGGGAAGGGAGCGTTGCTGCATCTCCGAAATTCCAGAGAGAGAGAGAGAGAGAGAGCAAATTTTACTTACAAATAAGGTGTAGAAATTCATCAGCTTCTTTTGATTGGTGAAAGAGAGCGATTATTGGCGTGGATGACTTTCGTAACTGGGGTTAATCAGGGGGATAGGTCATTTGGGCAACGACGCCATCAATACTGAAAACGTAGGCACAATCGGGCACGCTATTTCCATTCGTGTCCGGTAACCCGAATGCTGAGCCCTAAAGCCAGCCCCTTCTCCCCTGTTTATATCATTTGTAATGACCTTGACCTTACAATATGGTAATCATTGTGAAGACCTTAATGGGAGTGCAAAGAGAGGAAGGTTTTAGAGCGTCCGAGAATTCTAAATCCGAATAGAACCCTTCAGACCTTTAAAAGTGGATTGCTTTCCTCCCCCTCTACCCTCCAGCACATTCAGTGAGAATTTCTGATTGTTGCTTTGTTTAAGAGGTCATCACAAAGGTAATGAAGTTTACAGCATACCCAGGGAAATTTGCTTACCTTAACACGTCATGAAATACAAGTCTATGGGGACGGTACTCACCATTTTGACTCGGTTCCAATGAAACCTCATGCCTTAAAAGGTCTGTTGGGCGTGGTGAATGTGCTTTGGGCTAATCGGCCTTAAGAATAAACCTTAACCCATGGGAATGACAGAGGATATTACCCCAAAAAAGGGGCAAACAAATTTGATCCTGGTGAGAAATCACAGGTGACGACATGCCATGTTGATGAAAAGGAGTTGGCAATGCCTTAGTCTCGTGAGTTAAGACAATTTAAGAGGAGCTTTGCCAGTTGATGTTGTTGTAGGTAATATGAAAGCCGACCAAATGAACAGAAGGCCTGAAAGACTACCCACTTTTCTTTTTCTCATTTCTGTGCCCTTTGTTTAATAAGCAATTTGTTGGACAGGCGAAGATATCATCGGAGACTGCCCAAACGATCCACTGGTTACTCACTCCACACTTCAAAGGTAGGCGTCAGTTCAGCCCACGGAAGACCGTCTACAAGCAGTGCAGATTCAAAAGCTCATCTATCCACTGTCAACCAAGTATGCTGGAGATCTATCATCCACTTGATGAAACTGGATGGTATTCCATAAAATATTTTACAGAAAAGACCAAAAAGAGTCACCGCCTTGGTGAGGAAGAAGTCCAATGCTTCCAGGACAGAGAAAGAGGGGTCGAAGGGGTCTCTAGTTCCATAATTTTCTCAGGAATTCGCCTCGAAACTATTTCTGCGTTAAAGTAGTGGACTTAAAATGCACCAACCAATCGTAGAAAGTACTCGAAGGGAAAATCAGTGGTGGCCACTTTTAAGCCTCTAATATGTGTTCTGTTCGACCACCGTCCAGCGCCACCACTCGATAAGACCTCCCTTCCAACACATCTACCGAGGCGTTTTGAGAACACAGCGCAATGAGTTAGAGGAGTGGTTTGATTGAAGAGACCTTCACAGTGAATGAAAAGACGATTTAGGCAGAAATAACAGCATCAAACCACCTTGACCTCGACCATAAAGTCACCTACAAAGTAAAAACAAATCTTGGAATTTGTTTTTCTTAGCGGTCAAGTAATCATACTGCCGGAAAAGTGCAAATATTCACTTGGAACCAAAGGAATCGCAGGTTCGCATGACCTTTTGACCCCATTTCAAGAGGTCCACGTGATGCTAATTTGCGCTATTTTCCTTTTCCTCTTTTGAATGGAAACAACAACAAGTCCTGCCCTATAAATTTGTCTCGCGGTCCACGGAGTTTGCAAACTGCTCCACGGTTGGTGATGAAGTTACTCTCCATCGGCGCCCTTCTCGCACTGCTCTTCTGCGTCTCTTTAGTGGACAGCAAGGTAGGTCCCCTCCACTGAAGTAAAGGCCCTCTCTCCACCTCTTCCTCGTGTGGTAATACGTTAGGTGGGGAAATAAGATCAACACAGTGGAGGTAGCATTAGGCCCTCAGAGAAGTGCCACTTATTCCTTGACTCACTTCTCCACGATCTTCCTTGAAGTGGGAGGAGGGAGGGAGTGACCGCCCAATTAGCCTTAGCGGCTTCTTGCAGTTCTTTCTTCGTTCAGTCTTTTTCCAAATGGCCTTCTCTACATCTAGAGAATTTGATTTTTCCTTTTCTACTCCCCATTGCTGGATGATAGGCTAGGCGTTAAACCGAGCCTCACACGCCCCAGTTGTTTTAGGACCTTCTTTAGCTTCCGAGAATGGACGATTAATCCATTTGCTGTAAAATTTTCTATCCCCGGTAAAACAGGAGATTTAGCTCCCTTCTTTGCACAAGTTATTCAGTCTCCCCAAGAGATAGAAAGCATGGGCTGTTTTAGGGGCTGGTTTTCCCCATAATAATGGACCAGTGAACACCGATGACTTGATCTGCTATTACTGAATTGTATCACTGAGTTCAGGGGGAACAACTGTGTCCGCAGATTATCATCCATCCACACACAACGGCAACAACCCCAAACCCACCTCGGCCATGCCTTTAGGGTGTCTCTTTCCCCACTTTCTTGATGGTGCTAGGCTAGACAACCGCCTCTATACTTCATCTCAAAGAAGTTTCTTTTCTGATAAGGTGAGAGAAGCAGCTTGTGAACGATAGAGCTCAGCATCCCAAATCTGTATACGTCGATCCTCTACCTCTGTCACCTTAGAGGAGTTTGATTTTTTACGACCTGTAAGTTGTCGAACAGGAAGAAGGCAGTTCTTCCCCACACCAACAGTTTAGTGGGTGAATACTCACAGTATCTTGTTTTGTATTATTTAGCGAAGTCCAGACACGGACACTAGTGAAGACGCGCTTGACCATGGTCCGAAATTTTGCTTCAATAAGGAAGGTGAGTCGACGAATACTCTCACATGCTGTGTGTGTAGATATGAAGATAATACAACTGCATCTCTACCAACACATCAACGAGCTCTTTATGCTCCTCTATGAGTGCAAGAAGCGGGGTATCCCAGCAACCGAGTGTTACTTCACCTTGGATGACCACGTCAGCGAACCACATCGTGAGAGGCCATACGAATCGGGTAATGAGGCTCCGCCTGGCTCAACAGACTATCGAACGGACCAACCGTATATATTACGACCGTATCCCCACTTGGGAAGGAGGCCTCCTTTCCCCCCCAACTTGCACATGCGTGGATTCCATAGGTCCTTCCATTCATCTGGAGGGACAAATGAACCGCAGCCCTTCCATCACCCTGGGGAACAAAGGCCACCTCCACATCATCCATTGCCTGAACCACCAAACCACACTCTATCCACTAATTTCCAAGGCAATCATTCCTTCCCGTCTTTTCAAAGGAGAGGCTACAAAAATTATCGAGGGAATCGACGACCTTCCCACATGAATACAGAAGCTAGAAATGTTTCTTCGGAATATGAGTGGCATGTATCTGTGGGTTCAACTAATTTAACACATCCTGAGCAATAGACAATCACTGGAATGGAATTAAAGACCATTCTATACTAATAAATTGCCATTTAAGATCGATATCTCTTTCAAAAATAAAAGCTTAATATGAGTTGCTTTCTTACGAAATTGTACGGCTTTCAGGTGCGACGTTCAAGCCAAACGGGGATTTGATGTTTTTTTTTCGCTTATTTTACCGTAGCAATGTCTCACTCTGTTTTACGTGACGGCGCAGGCATCTCATCAGCCACCGGTAGTTGGAACTCACATTCCGCACAATTCGAATCAGACACCGCATACATCGAATGATGGCCCTTGAGAATGAAGATGCAAAACGTGTGGACCTCGACGCGTGTATGAAACTTCAAGCACAGTTTACACAGTAATGAGAAGCTAAGTTAAAGCAAGACATTTGATGGCATGTTACTCGAGAGGCAGCTCACCTTACTGCTTGTCGTTGGCCGCCCGAGGCCACAGACCGGCGGCCATTGCTATGACCAATCAGCACTTGCATCCCCTTGTCACTAATGGCAGAGGCAAAAGCTCCCTTGAAATTATAAAATGAGCTCAATCTTCCCTCTTTTGTAAGCTTGAGTCCCTTTGAGAAAGGATTACAGAGGGTAATGGTGATTACTTTACTAAATGATATATTTTGAGAAGCTTCCCACAGTTACCTAACTTCATCAAGGAAATAAAGCCCATTAGCTTATTTGGCTGTCACATGAATTTGACGAAAAAAGTTCTATTTATTTCCAGAAAATATCTTTTTTTAACAGTAAGAATTTTACCCAAGTCAAGAAACTTCCCAAAATACCTATTAATGCCTTTCCGTTGTGAAGATACTACCTACTTAATTCACATAAGCGTACTTCACTAGCGTTGACAGGTACATAATTAATGTTGTCTTGATTTAGAGTTAAAAAATGAGGCTCCCAATTTTACAGCCTTGACAATAAATGCTTCACTTTGGATGAAAGATCTCCTGGTGGCAGACTTAACTGCCTTGACATTCAGGGAGAGATTTGCTGCGAGTGAAGTCGGTTGAACGAGTCACGCCTACACCTCAACCACAACGAGGCGTTGGATGAATTACAGTGGACGGCTGGACGAGATCGAAGAGGCCACCAAAAATTCACATTCTGAGGGGATTGCTCCCCCTTTTTGGCAGTGAATGGTGCGAATGGCTGGAGATTGCTCCGCAACGAGCACTTTCTTCAAGTTAATCACGAGTGGACTTCCACTTCAATGGGATTGGGCTCCTCTCTTATCACACCAGCAGTCTGTCAGGCCTTCTGCACGTCAATGACGGTTGATTTTACACTCATACTTCTAGTGTCGTCTTCAGAAGCAACGTGGCGTTGCACTGGAAGGACACACTCAACGACCTTTACCTCTTGAGGCAAAAAAGAACACACTCACCGATATTTCAGAGGGGATTTATGAAAGAATGGATCAGACTGCTAGTGTTGGGAGGAAGGCATCTCTGTGGATGGACGGATTTGCACAGGCGTGTAAAGAAGCGAATTCCGCATCTAACAAGTTAAGGCCATCCACACAAGGCATTACAGCAAACGCCAACTACGATAACGAAAATCAGACACTGCCTGAGCAGCATTAAAATGACAATGGGATGTAAAGGAGTAAAGTTCGGACAGGCCGCTTAATCTCATCAAATAGGCGTTTTTTGTACCTAAACGTTCCTCCAAATGACGACGCTTTAAGGTAATCTATGAGAAATCTCCAGCCTCCTCGATTCAGACCACCACCTCGGTGCCGAAGCTTTCGTATTAATGGGTCACTCACCCTTCTGTCCAGGCTCACTCGTCCCACAACGCCTTCGGAACTGGCTCTGGAACTACAATGACGACAGCGACAACCGAATCCACCTCGAGTGAGATATAACGTTTAAACGCCAGTGCAGAAAACCACCTCCTGCGAGCGGTTAGATCCGCGTTGACTTACAACGGAAGGGCTATAGAAGCGGTAATCACCTTTGGTGATCATCTATAAACAAAGAGGCCGGAGCATACCAGCACTCCGAAGTCCATTATGAAGCAGCCTGGAAAATTTGTACGATAATATCCGAGTTATTAAGAAATGTGCCTTCTCATCTGTGCCAAAAAGCATTAAGAGTTATTCAGATAGACAGTCGAGCAGACGTGGAGGGGAACGATCACAGAACGTGTTAGATGGTTCTACCACCAAGCACGAGCACTCGGGATCACTGACTGACCTGTAACATAACCTCACCATAGTAATAAAAAAGTGTTTGAGTGAATTCTAGCACTTCAACTACAGCTGAATCAAACACTTCCAGACTGATCAATTTAGTTTGTAGGAGATGGGAGACCCCACCCAGCAGAGACGCCCACCAACTCCACAGAAGCATCTCAACTGGAAGGAGAAATATGGGAAATAATTTTCAAAAAAGTTTCGAGAAATTGGATATCACAGTAATTTGATTTCTGAAATAGCACCTCTGCACAGCGGACAGTGAAGGCATTGGGAGGAGGCCTGAAAACTAGGGAGACACTTTTTACACATTGCCACGTGTCGACAGGGCACGAAGACGACATCGGCTGTGCCCTCCGCCAAACAAATAACGCAGTCTGGCCATCTCTTCTGCTCCCCATCCCCGTTTTCACTTCCATTCGTAAACAATTTCTAGATTAAAAAAGCAATTCAACTGAATAAATCCACATAGCGAATTTCCGGGCAATGGTTTGATAAAATTTCTCACTTGAATACAGATGAGTCGATCATGATTAGTTTTGCAGTAAGAGTAGAGAATTTGCGTCGGTCTGCGCTCCTCCTGATGTTGTTTCACGTGAACGATATAGAGAGATAAAACTACCTGCTCGTCTTGCGTTTTACCTTCTAGAGCATCCTCATCAAGGAAAGCGAATACGAGGTCATACGAACGTCGAAACTCGTTAATATTGACTTGCTCCTCATTAGTCCTCACGGAAATGTTCTGATTATCAATAGAGACTTCCTCGGCGGCTGTATCTCGTAGAAATCGCAAAAGCTCAGTAGTAGGTGCAAGCATGGCATTGTGAAAGGTAATCAATGGAACATTGCGAAGGAGGAACATGGAGACGCTCTTACGAAGGGATAAAGAGAGACTTAGAGATCCCTCAGTCTCCTTATGGGTGACCTTGGTAATAGCCGCGAAGTTGGTAAGTGGGGAAACGGTTTCGATGGAGGGCTTGAAGGTTTTGGTATGTAAAAGCTCCCTAAATACATCGTTGATGGTGCGCCGGAGGAGGAAGATCAGGACACCGAAGAGAGTGTAACAGAGGAAAGTTAGTATGGCGCAGATAGCAAGCCAGAAGTTGAAATCCTCTGAGTTGGGTTCAGACTCTTCATCCATCCTATTCCTTAGGGGTAAAACACATGAAATTAAATAAGATGGGTTGATGCAGAGAATTGGGATGGCAAAGTATAATCAACGGAAATCAAATGCCATTTAGTAATTAAAATATGCGCAACAACTTGCAGCACATTTCTCGGCAGCAGGACAAATTACCACCAGAAAGACATTTAACATGAAAACGAATTCGTCCCAATGAAGTGGTTCATGTAGAGTTACGGAAATATAGAAGCAAGTAAGGAACCAGAGATGCAATTAGGACAAAGCGGTCTTTACAGAACTCGACAGTATAAGGCCATAGTTTTCCAAATTGATCAAATGTAACACGACTATTGGAGTTTCAAAATGAGATTATCACCTTGTTATATCCTAAAAAGTATGAATTTCAAGCAGGAGTCATTTGATTCTTAGAGCCAAACAAGGATCAAGTAGGGCATAACAGTGCAAAAATATCAGCCTCACCTAATCATAATCAAAGTTTCTAGAGTGGAATAAATACTACGCTTTATCAGAGTAAGAATGCCCGCTATGGGGTTAATTACACTGAGCATCCAGGCTACCATATTGCAACCGGTTATAAACAGGGCCCAAAGCACGCGCATATATACGACAAAACAGAAAACAAATAAGTATTCCATTTTAATGACGAAAAATGAAAATGACATAATGATGAAAAAAATGACATAAACGGCATATGCTCCTGGACGCTCCACGCACTGCAGAAGCGACGCCCACTCAAGTAGAGTGGTATTATTCAGACAAACATAAACAAAGCCTGCCTAAAAAAACAATGCAATTTGCTTTGTGCCGAACAATAATTTTTTGCTTTAAGGCGCAAAGTTGCATTTTAATTTTTTTGCGGCTTTGAATAAATTTGCTTAGGTTTTATTTAAATGAGCTTGATTTCTTTCTTATATGAAGTAAGCAAGTCGAATGCTTAACTGATTATAAATCCTACTAAATGGGAGAGCAATCACTTTCTAATTTAAAATTTTACACATTAGTGCACTTAAGTAAACTAATATCTTATGCACTGAAACGTCATCTTCATCCAGTTTAGTGAAATAAGTTGGTTGTTTGTTTACCCTCTGTTTTGGCATAGTTAATACTGCGATGCTCCTGTAGCTCCTCGAGACTTCCCCCAAGACCAAAAAGACGTAATACTCAAAAAGATTATATATGTTCAGCACAGAGAAGGTATTTGGTCTACCAGTATGACCTGAGGACCAGCCCACCCGGTGTTGTACAAAGGTTAAGCCAAAAGTGGATCCTCGTCAATACCGCGGGAGAAACAACCATCAAACTGCACTTCACCACAGTACCTTTACCTCGTGTGCTGCCCTTGAGCGGTGACAATAGCCCCAAGTCCTACTACAAATCGCATGTCTTAATAGTACGTCTTCTTTCGCCTTCAGGGAAGCCTCGGAGCGCTATACGACAATCTCAACAATTTCTTTCTCTTTCTTACATTGATTTGACTGCTCATTATAAAAGTGATTATGTCGGGAAATATTGTAGGCAATTAGAGCCCATATACTATCCAAACGATCCATAGATTTATCGCCGGGTCATATCTCATTGGAAAGAGAAAGGGCACAAGTGAGATATCCAAACCGAAACCTGTATATCTCAAGAAGAATGAATCAAATTAATAAAATCACCTACACAAGCATAGAAATAAAGACGGACTGCAGTGGACACAAGAAAAGATAGAAAATCATAATTCAGTCACAGTGCTTCCTGCACGCATGTAGCCTTCCCCAGTGTGATTTGTATATACAGCGTTCCGTTTCTCAGATACGGTGATGGTCTACAAAGGCGTGAATGCACCAACGACCTCAGTCCAATATCGGGCAATCCCCATCCCACCTGGTTGCACGACATCCGCGTAGGTCTTTGCCACACCTCCCTCTCATCTTCGTCGTTCAAATAGGGTCTCAGCACTCGCACAATGTGATTCCCTGCTCCCGTCTGATCCAAGATTGAAAAGTAAATATCCGACGAGAAGGGCCACGACAGACAGTCATCATAGTCTCCTGGCACCAGTTTGATGTAGATGCCAAAGAGATATGTAGTAAATTCCAGCTTGGCTTGCATTCGGTATCCTGGCTGGCCCAAGTAAAAGGGTTCACACCACTCACCTCCATTACATTCTTCCAATTGGGCGAAATTTGCAATTCGCCAAATGTGCCAGTTTCCGCAGGATGCCTGCTCAACCGGAGGACAGGGGAGCGGACATGCTGGAGGACACGGTGCGGGACATGGCGGGCATGGCGGACAGGCCGGTGGGCATGGCGGACAGACTGGCGGGCATGGCGGACAGACTGGTGGGCATGGTGGACAGGTAGGAGGGCACGGAGGACAAACTGGTGGGCATGGCGGAGGACATGGTGGGGAGCATGGTGGAGGACAAGGGGGCGAACATACAGGAGAGCAGGGTGGGCAGGGAGCACACACAGTTGCACACACCGGTGCAGGCACACATCCTAAGCTCGCCTTCGGTTTAAAAGTGGTAGCTTTCACTATCGGGGTGCACTTTACCGCCGGCGTGGGGCAACAGACACACATCCCAGAACATTGACGGGTGCAGACAGTAGGACAAGGGGTTACAATATTACCATTACACGCCCATAATTTGAAGTCAATGTCAAGCTTAAAATCCTTGGCCAGATAGGCACATGCCACCTGTGATTGACCACACTCATCAAAGATTGATATCATTGGCTCTCCCGTGGCACAATCCGCCTGGATACGGATGTACTTCGCAGTGGGCATGGTATTGCTATTCTCGCCCTGTTTGACGCATTCAAAGTCCACGCTGGAGCGGTCGAGATCCGTGGAAATCATAGTTCTTTTGTTCTTTAATTGAGCATTGTTATTTCTCACCAGGCATCTGCCTTTACCACTCTGGTGTCCAAGAGGCAGTGACAAACTAAGAATTGAGTTCTCATCAGTGTCATCTACTCGCAAAAGCTGGGCAGCTAAGGCTGTAGAACCCATTCCGCGTCGTTTTGTGAGGTTAATAAAAGAGGCCAATTTTTCCAGATCACGTTGAATGTCTTCCTGTTGAGGGGGGAGCTTCCAACACGATTGAGTGGATTCGGAGGCGTCAGAGGGAACACTTGCCACAGGTGTCCCTTTATTGGCTTCTTGAAGGGATGCCATTGCCAAGTCAGTGGGGTTAAAAAAGGCGACCTCGCTTTATCTGCTGCAATGGTGGCGCGGGTATCGATTTTCCAGTTGTCATACCTGTCTGACACGGCAGCCAATAAAATCACGTGGAGGAGTGACGTGGTCTATTGTCAGGTCAACGCGCTTCAACTCAGGGGATGGGAATGAGTTGATGTTGCTTTTATGTCGTCATTTGGGGTAACTCAGTCAACAGGAATGATTTACAAAGTGTGGTACACTCGGCTGTTTTTCTTCACTAACTTTGCAAATGACAAAGCAATCCTGTCGTCAGGGCTTTTTGAGATTTTATGAGTTAAACCTAGGCAATATTAGATTGTTTCTGGAATTTTTTAATTTTCTAACGAATTAAGCTATTTTATTTGGCTACTACGGGACTAAAAAAGCAAAATGGAATAAAGTAACATGTTTGCTTGATTTGTCCTTACCTAGAACAGAAAAAAATCCGGGAAAATGTTGTTTTAAAAGGTTATCGAGAAGTTGGTAATTGAAAACGGTTTTTGTGGTTAGTTCCTCACCCTTCCAGTCCCTAAATTTAACCAGATTTACTCATTTACGGGCCCACGAAATCTGATTGGCCTTTTTAAATTTTCGCCGTCAACTAGTCCACTAATATAAACAAATTTACCACTTGCATGAAACGGGACTGCCAATTTCGTATTTGTCTGCTCATCTAGTTATCCGCAACAAATTTGTCGCCCACTCCATTCTGGGGCCTGTTTTGCCTACTCGACGGCTCACCCGACCACTCATTGGTCCATCCGTCTTATCAAAGAACATTGCAGAAATTCACGCCTGTCTACCCTTCTCAGTATCATTCCTTCATCGCCTTTCTCTAATTTTCTGTCTGAAGCATCAACAATCCACCTACTAATGTGCATCTTCATCGGTGCGTACCGCCGACTTTTCTTCAAATCACCCATTAAGTTCTCCTTTTATCCGCACAGTCATCAGTTTTATTTGTCACCCCCGTCTCGAGTTTAGTTACTTCAGATCTACTAAAGCACCGCCGTGGAATCCTCTTAACACTCTTTATGGCTGCTGAAGCATCGGTAAGTGAAAGCTCAAACGGGAACTTTCCAGTCCTAATGGAGCCCTCCAGCCATTCATTCTGGACCTTGACTATCTACTTGTCAATCCGTCCAAGCCTTTCAGTCATACTTCCTATCACCCACCAATTTCAAATTTGTCCGCCACTCCTTAATCTGCTACCCATCTCTTTGTCGACTGGTTCATCCTCTTGTCTGTACGTTAGTTTCGTCATTCATCCACCGACTGTTAACCCTTCCCACTCATCACTCTCATGTGGATTTAAGTCTCCATCCCTACTCTGTTTCTCCTCCATCCACTCCACTCATTCACCAGTTTTTTTGCTCCAGTAAATTACCTGACAAGAGGTCGCCTCTGAATCAATCCATCTATTCGTCAGTGTGTCCACCCACTTGTCTACTTATCCTTCCATCCATTAATTTGGCCATCCTTTCTCCCTATTTAGAGACCAACCTCAAAACGCCAATTGCCTTCCCCGCCCCCTCCACCATCCCCTCCTCTAATGTTGAAGACACACTCAAGTATCAATGATATCTATCATCTATGTATAACTCAAAATCACACATTCATCATCATCGTCATTGTCGGACACAAATACACACACACACGACTGCATGGCAGGTGGTAGTAGGAGTGGTGGTGGTAGTGGTAGGAAAAACAACAACAGCATGCTCCAATGCTCCGTGCCTACGAATATAAAATGGGTGAATGCGTGTAATAGGAGGAAGGGGAAGAGAGAGAAAGAGAGAGAGAGAGAATAAACGAATTAGATATGCGACTGGTTATTGGTGGTGGGCGTACTCCCTCCTCTCCTCATACATCGGATGTGAGCTCTAGCTCGGAGAGCGAGCCAAAGGAGGTGGTGAGGATGCTGCTGCGGCCTCGACACGACACGCCACCACTGCTGCCCGAGGGGTGATTGAGTTGGAGGCTGGAGGCGGGTCGGCTCATTCCTGATGTATTTTTTTGCTACAAAATGCCAAATACAAATTTTCGTCTGGAATTTATTGTGCGCCAGGCTGTGGGGCTTAATAAAAGGTGCGTGGCCAAGGCTGCGCAACAGTCACTCAAAACTAGAGGGCTGACTGGCATGCGTTTGAGCTGCACTGTCAGGTAGCATTGCCGCTGTCGGACAGAGGACCTCGTTTGAGTTGAAGCCGTGGAAGGATTATAAATCCCAGTTATTTTCAGTTTTGTGGAAGTTTGACGTTTTAAGAACAGTGCAGTTGATGACTGCGCCTCATAGTGGACGCAAGATCCAAGAGAGTTTTGAAGCGTCTCTCCAGTCCCTAGGTTACCATCAGAAGCAAGTTGGTTTTATCAATAAAGAATACATTGTCATGAAAAGCCTCAACATTTGCTGGGTTTGCTGAAATAATTAACATTACGAGGGAGTGGGCAACATCTCACTCATCTTCAAGCGGGTAGGAGGGGACTTAACTAGTCTTGAAGGACACAATTTGGACTTTCTTCCAACCCTTCCATTGGTTGCGTTGAGATCTATCGAGCAGATAGGTGGCAGGTGAAATTCCTCAACCTCCACTTCGTAGGGAATAACTCGGATCAAAGCCTATCACGCACAATCCATGCACAGCCGTCCGAACATGAACGTTCGCACCACAAGTGTGAAGTGTGAACTGTACCTTGGGTGGATTGTTTAGAGATGAAGAGTGATTAGTGTGGTCCCTTGCCTAACAGGGGAACATGAGTGCCTTAAGTCCCCCTCACCGCGACGCATTAATTCATCCACCCACTAACTGGATGTATACTGCTTGCCTCTATAACGTGGCGAAATAAGGGGAAGAATAATGCGTTGAAGGCAGTCTTCCACGGTGGCACCATCTAGCCTAGCTTCCGTCATCACCTACCCTTCCCCGTTAATGTAGGTGCGTAGCGATTGCATCTTCATCACCAGCACTAAGTACTACTGAATTATCTCAGTAGTTTCGAACACGTCCATCTCCAACTACTGACGTGACGTGAGGAGCTTTAGATTGACAGATTGACATAATGCACCAGTGTATCAATACCTTGTGGTGCACGCATTCGACAGGTTAATACAAGCTACACCAACCCGCCGTAGCGAGCCGCATCGGAAAGTACGCCAGCCTTTTGATTACTTGGTACAGAGGAACTGGTTGAATAGTTGGCTGTCCTTTCAGACCGACTAAGCCGAGAGGGAGCACAACACCAGTCGTTGCTTTAATACCATAAAAACTGGATAGAGACAACTTCTAGGACAGGAACTTCGTTAAATGAGATTAATTGAACAAATTTTATGCATTTGCTAGCCCGAATACAGCGCTGGTACATCGGCTACGCCGATAAAACTAATTTATTTGTTACACCCCTACTTGGAAGCAAAATTCACTTTCAAGGCGAAAGGTACTAATGTCTCTTCGTCAATTCGCTTGTATCGAATGGATCCATCCATCCCATCTTCATTAACACTCCCATCGACTCACCTATCTATCCCACTACTTTGTATCGATGCATCAATTCATCTTCTTTTCGTCTGCCACCTCTGCATCCATCTCACAACCACCTACTCATTCATCTACTCACCTGTCATTTTAAGAATTCATCTACTTATCTTTCATGAAAGCCGAATCTTGGTAGCTTGATGGCCAACTTGAAATAAACACTTTCTAAAGTTTACACGCTTAACACTTCAACTCACTGTCTGGCTGGACGATGCCAAAGAGAGACGCGAGAGACTTGTAGTGGAGGCAAACTGCGGTCTCCCCTGCAACGAGGGTCGGGAGAATTTTGGAGGTCTACTGGCGTCCTCGTGAGATAATCCACGGAGAGAGACGGGGGCGGGGGTGGTGATAGTGGCGGTGGATGGGGTGGTTGTTGTGGGGGTGGTAGTCTCATCTGTTACCTTGACTCGAATGACGTCCTCAGAGAAGAGACTGGCGGGATTGTGTAGTGTCGCCTTAGCTGTCGGATCGGCTGCCAGCATGCTGGCCTCTAGAAGGCGTGACTTCATTTCCAGTTCGGCTATCTGGCAGTTGTGACGAATCTCTTGAGTCTATAAAAAGGTGGAATGAATCAGTGAATACCTCTAGCCTATCCCTCCCCTCATTAAAAAAGGATTTCATAGAACCTTTAGATTTATCTGATATGTATAGGACTCGGATTTCTAGCGTTTATTTGTCATTTTTTTCGGCTAATACATTTTAAACTCTTCCATACATCTATAAGCGACGCAACCTTAGATTCTGAGGATTGACGACAGTGCGAATCAGCGCTAGAAGCAGGATGAAAGCTGTGAGATATGATTGTTGTGGCGTGTACAACATTGACTGACGTTTTCCACTCCCAGGTGGCACTTGACGTTCCACTGTTAACTTCACCCCAGTAACATTTTCAAAATAGAATACGATCGCAGTCGTACATTACATTTGACTTCGAGGTCACTTCGCAACTGAGGTCAGATATCTGACCTGGGAGAAAAGTGCACCACTGTCTTGAAAATGTCCTTTGATACCGGATCATCTGCATTTTCGGAGTTGGATTTGGGGGACAGGTTAAAAAGCTCATGAAGTTTGCAAGCACCAACTCCATCCAAGGCTTTCAATATATTTAAGAAAAGCATCTTATGTCATAATGAATAGAATTAATCAAAACTAGTCCACTTTTGACCATCATCTGGGAATTGAAGCTCGCAGATAGCCTGTGGCATAGTCTAAACACGTAGAGTATATCAACGACAAATCCCGTAACATGTGAATTTAGAATCCTTAATTATATCTTTTAAGGTCTTTAAAATTCCCAAAATAAATGTTCATATGATTTTGTTATCTTTGTTTTTTTCGGTCTATAGAAAAGCACTTTAAAGCTTGTCTTCATATCCGGCAGGAAACATCATCAAAACCTCTCTTGGAGAGGGAAAATTTGTACTAAAATGCAACTAGTCAATCAACCTTTTACGATTTTGCATTAGCTACAGAAGTCGAGATTGAGTTCGCCTACCCAGATTTCATACATTCAGAGGAAAACTGGAAGATGCGCATGCCAGATGGACTGACTAGGCGGAGGATAGTGGGAAAGAGAATTCACGAATCCTTACAGAATAACGACGATAAGAGGTCTGGGCAAAATGCCTGATTAATCAGGCGGGTCATGAGTTTGGTGTGTCAATTTGACTACAACATAATAACTAGTAAGATAAGTGACTCATTTAGAGTTTACAATTTAAGTAGCCTGAGTTTATGAGGGCGACATGGCATTTACAAGCCATGACACTTTCACCTTTTCCAAAAAAGTGGCGGCATTCAAAATGCGCCTTTTTACTTTCACCATTAAAGGTTAGGGTTAGAACATAAATGGGCGTGGTGCTGTCTTTCAAGGAGTCTCTTTACGCCTTTACTTTGTCTAAGCCCAGATTTACCTGATTAAAAAAATTGGCAATGACAACACCCTTATTTAAACAATCTCGTAAATCGGTGAACTGTTGCCCTTTCGGTATTTTATGCCTTTGAAGGAAGGATTAAAAGGTGGCAAGTGAGGGCGTCAAACGAGGGGCCAAGATGGCATTCTATTGATGATTAGGCCAATGCACAAAGACAGGGTTCAATTATAACTACTGAGTGCTGTGAAGAGAAGGTGAATTCGTTGCTGATATTCTTCCGTTGGTTGCTTCCACACCTTCGACAGAAAAGTTTGTTGACTAGACAGACCTAAATTTTGCATTTCTACATGCATCGAGAAACTCACAGCACTACTTGACTACTGCCAATGCGGTCATCATGAAATTGCGAAGTGAATGGAAGCAGACAGATGAAAGAAGCAGTTAGGATTTCGTGACGGGATCACTTTCCAGACATGCATAAATGCTAGTACACGATACGTCAAAAAAGGGATGCATACTGCTACCCCAATGCAAATCTTTTTTTTACAATTTCGGAACATGATCTCTCTTTTTAGTTTGTTTCAAATTGGAACACGACCTTTTAAAAATCAAGCTGCAGACCTTTTTCTCAATAAAAGTAGCCTCGGAGTCCACCTCAAACACAAACTTATTCACCAGGGCTGATTCTAGAGAGAGAGATCATACCGAGCAGTATCAAAGTGAAACACAAATGAGGTGTTGCAGAGTGAAACGAATATTGAATTAAGAGGCATTTTTGGATGCAAAATTGCGCAAAATAGTGAAATATTTCGGAAGACATTAGAAAGCTTGTACTTTAAGGCGGAAAGTATCACAGAAATGTATTCGGCTAAGTCATGAAAAAGTACAAAAATTATCCAAATAATGAATCGCCGTAACTAGTACCCGAATCACGAATAATCTTTTTATAAATGAGAAATTCTGTGCCATTCTCTAGGCAAACATAGTGGGTTTTTATTAAGTAAGAAATGGTCTAAAAGTGGCAAACTATATTGGTACTGGAGCTGCTAGCCTACCGAACCACATAGCCAACATGGAAGGTTCTTTTTAAAAAAGAGGGAGTCTGAGAAAAGGAGCCCACCTCAGCTTCAAGTTGGAAAACTCGTTGCTGCCAGTTGCGTAGATCGTTCCGAAGCTCGCGCTCCTGACTCAGGAGGCGTTCAATCTCCTTCTCCTTCTCATTCATCCTCAACTCCTGTTCATTCTGTCGTCGGGTGAGGCCTTTGCAGCGTGACTCTACCTTTCGAACCTGCCGGTAGGGAAAGCAAATGTAACCTGCAAAGCAGGAGAGCTGAAACTGGTTTTTCAATTGTCGTGATACTGCTAGGTTTTCTTTGGGATCTCGAATTTAGACAAATGTGTTGTTTGATAATAATCGTTTCCAAAGTGAAAAGCCACTTTTAGCTACATACATCTGTGAGTGGGAAGAACAAGTCCTGTTTCTTTTTTATTATTCAACAAAGCATTCTGATACTCCCTTTTCTCTCTACCTCATTTTATCTGAGTAATGAATGATAAAACAGATCTAAGAGTGGTCCATTGGTGGTTTGATTTGCCTCTTGAGTGTGTATCTGTTATTTTTTTTTAAAAAAAAAAACATTTTTTTTGACAACCCCATGCTCTTTTAGGAGTGGCGGTAAACCCTTTTCACTACTGATAATGCCAAGCTGGTATTGGATTCAGGCCATTCACTTTTCGCATTTGGCGATTACATGGTTTTGCAGTTTTTTATTTTTTTATCGAGTGATTTTCAATCCCCTTAAAAATGGGTTATTTATTGAACCGACCAGCCGTCCTCTCATTGAACCTCTCGATGTCTAAAACCAAATTAGCAGTTCATTGTTGATGACAAGGCCGCGTGATCATAGGCTTGATATCCTTTCCACAAAGACAGGCTTTTCAAAACTCTCTTATTTCAAAACTGAAATAAGACTACTTTTTGTGAATATCACCCACAGCAAATCACTTTTCTCCCTCTGTTTTTTAATTTACGTGGAACATTTATCGCTGAGAAAAGCGTAAATTTTGCCATCCTTGATGTACAAGCACACTGGTGACTAGTAATGACTTTACCTATCATTCATCCCTCCTTCCGTATTACATAAGGTTAAGGAAATGAGCACATCTTTTAGCACCAAAAGTGTTCAAAATCCTTGATGAATGACTTATCAATGAAACCAAAGAGGAACTTTTTTGCCTAAAGAAATTGTTTTTCATACCTTAAAGTAATTAATTGACCAGAAGATTTTTGACAGTAAAAAGCATAACCGCTTAACTTAATGCTCTCGAACGAGAAGGTCTTGTCACTTCTACGCCGCACAATACCAGGTAATGTGGTTCATAAGCAGGCATGATGGTGATCAAATGCGCAAGTTTAACAGTAAAACTGTGAATATTTGAAAACTATTGGATGGATCCTTTGCAAAAACGGATTGAAATGGTAAATATTTGGAGGGATTTGTACGATTTAAAAGCAAAAAAGGGAAGTGTTGGTAACCTGCAGCAGGTATGGCACTCAAGCGATATTAAAAGCTACACTTTTATAGAAAGGGATGATGCACAAGGAACGGAACGGTTGTTTGAATTACCAGTGAAATGTTTTTGTGGCCATTTAAAAGGAATTTCAACAAGTTTTGGAAACTCATCTATCAAATGCTTCACTTTAGGGATTATTTTGACAATCAAGCCATTAGAATAGCATTGCTTGACATGCTAAAAAATAAGTCATTACATAAAAAGCAGGTGCACTAGAAATATTCTCGATGCGCATTCCCATTGGTCCTTCACTTCGACCAGTCAACTGCTCACGCCGTCAAGGTCATTTGAGGGACGAGATTGTAAAAGGGCTGATCACTTTGTCACCGATGTTACGACACTTTTGCGTTCATTTCCAGGACATCCTTTGACGTGAATGCAATTAACAAAACTTCGTTTATCTCACATGTGATTATACAAGCTCTCTCTCTCAGTGTGACGATGAATTAGCATAATTTACATGGGACGAAATGCTTTTAATAGTATACTACCATGACAACGCAGTAAACACTCAAACATCACTAAATAGTTTAATATAAGTAAACATCTGACTGTTTAAGCGAGAAATTTACCTGCAAGGTAATTCCTTTCTCTGTTGTTTTCGTATTAATTTTGCTTTGCTTTTGGCATTGAAATCATTTTATTTCTTCAAGCAAAACACCAACGTCAAGTCAGCGCTTAGGGATTTTACTTAATCTTGAATCTGGCCTATAAGCTATTTTCTTTGCAAAAAAGAGATGTGACAACTAGCATGTCAAAAAGAGGGGACTTCAAGTTGGATGATACTGGAAAAATCAAACATTCGCGGGAATGATGAATGTAAGCTCGTGAAGCTTAATATTGGACGAAGGTGTTATGTCACCCAATGCTAACTTTGAAATAGAAATGGGGGAAGGAGGTGCGAATGGTGACAGAGGTACAAGTAGACTTAACCACCACTGCTAGAGGGGAAAATAGTGCCACAAAAAGAACTAAGTATATTTTAATCCAAATTTAAGCTTTACACAGCAAAAAAACTACAGAATGGGTGCTAAACTTGGCTGAAAATTGCTATTTGAACTCTTGATTGTCAGTAAGAATGAAATAGCCGCCGTTTTAAAATAGACAAGTTTTGGATTTAAGTTTTAGCAGTATTACCTCGGCTTGCGTCTCATTCAGCAGCACCAGCGCTCTGGCTTCGCGTTGTCTCGCTGCAAGTGCTTCCATCTTCCACTCCGACTTATCTGCAAACCGCGAGATTGATGCCCGCAATGACTCCGTAATCCTCCCCAGTCTCCATCCTTCTTTCCCTCTACTACCACCACCACTGACGATAGCGGAGGTAGCAGAACGCTTCAGTGGTGCGTGTTGTAGCGATCTGCGCATTCGCACCTCACCATTCTGTTGCTGCTGTTGTTGCTGGGCTTCTAGTCGTCTACGAAGAACAGCTAGATGTGGACTGCTGTGTGTGCTGTTGAGTGAGGCTAGTGAAATTTCATCGTGACTCTCAGAGGTGCAGCCGCTATCGCTCAGTGGGGAGGCACTTCCAGTACGTTTAGAGCGATGCCAAGCAGAGAGGGGAACTTGATGGTGATGCGGCGTGACGTCACCTTCCACTACATCAATATCGGCCTCATCATCATCGTCGTCATCTGCGTCAGCATCAGCATCGTAACTGGCAGAGCGGAAGTTGGCGGAGGTTTGCGAGACACGAGGCTCGCTTGCTGTCACCCCTGTCTCCACATCCTCGTCCTCACATTTTAACGCCTTAAGACGGGCAGGGAGAGGGTCGTCGGAGTTGAAGAGGACGTCAAGCCATGGGATCTGACATGTGAAAGAAGTGTCCGATTTTGTGAACGGTTTTCACATGTATGGGAACTCCCATTTCATGGCAGGTGTTGGAACCCTGTGTTTTAGGTACATGTTTGGGATGTCTACGACTCCAGAAACCGTCCGTATTTAGTTTTCCCCCAAGTTCCCATTTTGGTGCCTATTGGCTAGGAGCCCCTGTAAATTGACTATGGCCCAGACCCTAATCATTAACTAAGATGGCACACTAGTTGTCATTTCTCAAAACAAGGTCAACCAGGCCCTAATAGGTAAGCGTGACTAAGCCGACTGAGACACGGACCCGGAGTACTACTCAGGCGCTTCACGCCAGCTTACCGTCGAGCGCGTGAACTTTGCTGACTCATCTCCGTTAATCAATAAATACATCTGTTCCCGGGTCGATCGATTATTTATTGATTATCTGGGTGGAAGGTCGATAGGATCTAGGGCACTAGCGCGCGCAAACTTGAGGTTACACCAACTTAGTCTGAAATGATTTTTTATATAGCAACAGTCCTGAATTCGATGATCTTGTTGTCGCTCAATTTAATCGTGATTTCCATGGAAGGCGGACATTTTAAAGCTTCGAAAAACGAAGAGTTTGACTGGCTAATTGAGTTGCAGTACCCAGCTCTGATGAAAAGAACTGTGTCACGTCAAACTGTGAGTGTTGTGAGAACCTCCTTTACCAGGTGGAATCAATAACGCCGATTTGACAGATTCTCACAGGCAACAACATACCGTTTTAAAACTCCCAATGACGTTTTGTGACTTGTTCTTCCGAAAAATTTGCTGCGGATTTACTCAAAGCTAAATGCTGCTTACTGCTTCGAGGACGCTCTAGCAGATTAGAAGGCGGAGAAAGTCAACACTCGAAATGGCATTAATTAGAGTTGATTTATGAGAAATTATTTTTCAGCTTACACTTTTAAATGCAAAAATCGTTGGGTCCCGGAACGACAGTGATATGAGAAATGACTCTGTCGCCTAAACTATAGGTGAAATTGCCTTTTTCTTCGCTTTCAGTTGGAACCGAGACCATCACCAACCCGGTCTCCCTAAACATGTACCACCTTACAAGGCAGTGGCACAACTCATGGCTGATGGCATGATTAACTCTACCACTTCTTATGCCACCGAGATTGGACGGTTTGTGGTAAACCAAACGAAGAGAATGCAATGTGAAATGGCGACTTACCTGTTCAATGACTTGGTCGATGGCCTCCACACGACTCCGCAAATCCTCGTAAGCCAGCGCCATCTCCGCCTCACGTTGTCTGCACATACACAATTCGGCTTGTAACACCTGCACCTCTTGGGTGCTCGAGGCCTCCAGCTCCGATTTTTGCTGTCAAAAACAAACAAAAATGGCGGGTGAGATGTTGTTGCAGATGGTAGATAACTATGGGAGCCCTTTTGGGGGGCAAATTGTGTCTCCTTTACATCATACTCTAAACAATTATTTCGCAACACTTGTTTGTTTCATGTTAAAGGATTTAATTCTTTTTCAGAAACTATATAAATAAATAAAGTTTTGACATTTCGAGTGATTAGGCAAACGATTCTTTGCTAATGTAGGTTACTCAAAACAACCTCCTATTCCTAACGTAATGCAAAAATCTTAACTTTCTCTACAATACATACATACATACATTCAGTGGAGGTGGCTGGAAGTTTTTTCAAGTAAAAAGGCTTATTTCATTGTTTGTACAAACTACGGCGGCACGTCACTTTCTACAGGTTACACTTCTATCCTATGGCATGGACTGCCACCTCTCCTTCAGCAAGATCTGGGGACCCCACAAGCCCATCGCCATTGGTGGAGGGTTTTCCTGCCCTGGGGCTTCCCTTCCTAGAGCCTTTGTACGGAATCTCGAATCAAAAGAGGGAGAGAGGAGGAGTTTGCGTCAGTTTCTGACATAAAATTTCATCGGTTTTAATAAATCCCAGGCACTTGCATAAACCAATGGCCTAATTTGACCCCAATTTCTCATTTTCCACGAGGTGAATTTCGAAGTGAATCACTCACATTTTACGATCGGTTCAGACGACCGTTGCGTCAGAGCTCACTAGAGGGCAGCTTAGCTTTGTTCTACACACAGTGCTTAGGAAAACATCTTCTATGAAATATACAAATCTTTATTGTCTTTTAACATTAAATGGAGTCCTGCTATTAATCTGTCAGTTAGACAAGGATCCGGTCCCCACAGATTAAATGCCAACTTTCACCTTGACCTCTCATCACATCTCATTGCAATGCTGACGTTTCCTCATATTTTTGTGTCCGGATGGATGATGTGGAATATAGCTTGATATGCACCTTGAATTTTCACCAATTTATGGAAAACAAATAAATAAAAAGGTACATTCTTACATTGATGACATATATCATGCCGTCGAGTGATTAAATGGATGCACTTCAAATCACCGGAAAAAAATGACCCAAAATGAATTAAATATTTGAAAATAATACATCATTGTCGAGGTTTCTAAAAATGTAGAGTGGCATCATTCAATTCGTATCCATTTACTGCAAGAAGGGTTTCCTGCCAAGATCATCACAACCGAGTAATTCAGGGAGGAGGGAGGTTTACCCAAGCTCTCAAAAGCGTAATCCGTCAGTAAAGCTACACATTCGCCCTCATTCATGACCTCCCTGGAGGGGAGAGGGGAGGCCGAAAAAATTGCCAAATTTGTGACGATTTTGTGACCCTAGTACATGATTTATGCATAAAAATTAGTGGAACCTGTCTCCACACTCCCCACCCACCTGCTAATCACACAAGGGCACAAACATTTGCCACTCAAAGTGCAGGGTGCCGGTACGCACGCAGCTTTGAAGACATTTTTACAGTTTCCAACTCGTAAACTTTGATTATACACAAAAAAATTTCACAAGTTTGGAAAACATAGGGGTCATTTTAAGCCTTAGGAATTGCATCTTTGTGCCCATTAAAGAGCCTATCAACGTCAATTGGGTTCAACTTAACCTTTAACGCCCTCAATACCACCGACAAGTTTCTTACCCTTACCCCGACTTTACAACCATGTGATGGCCATTTTAAGTCAACTAATGGTAAACGCCTGGTCCAGATACCATCAAAAATGGACTGCTCTATTGTAAAGCAACAATTCAGAGATAATACTTTTTTTAGTTTTAAGTAGGTATTTACATGAACAAAAAATGACGACTGGTGATGTCATCATTGGAACGCCAAAACTCCCGACAGAGAATGGGATGCGACAGTACTTCTTCCGCCATAAAATAAAGGTGCCCTTGTTTATTCGCAGGAGTCACATGCATGACCTACTGCCGTCACGTACAGCCAACCACAATGGGAAGTCAAAAGTTGATGCATTTTTTGCAACTACTCGAAGAATTTGGCAAGGAACCCTAAGATGGGTGTGGACTTTTAAAATAAAGGGTTATACCAGGCAATTCTCTAGTAGGCTATAAAATAACCAAATTTGCAGTTGATAATTTGAAATCCAAATATGACAGGTGGGAATTAAAAGAGAGCTTAATGTCTTTCTCATAAGGAAACTTTATAATTTTTCGGTAATAATTTGGACTGAAGCCGCTGGAGGATGTCTACAACCTCAAGCGATGCTTCTCCTTCACACCTGATCTATGCGATTTCTAGAGCACGCCGCCATTTAGCTCCCCCTACTGGCCAATAGAACGTTCGTAATAGCACACACAATAAAGTTCAAGGCCAACCAAAACCAGAACTAGCGCGTGTCACCAGCATGGACCCAAACTGATCGCACACAGCTCCAATAAAGTTGGAGAGATGGTTCCTAGCGTCACCTGACATCCTTGGGTTGACAACTGCAGTCAATTTTTGGGGACGTTCTTGAAATCACCTCATGTTCTATTCACCGCTGGTCAAGAACATGTTTAGTTATTCTTCTAGTCTGGGAATTAAATACTTCAATGTGGTTTGCTGCTTAGTTCGCTTTGTTGATTTGCTGCAACTCGTAGAAACATAAAAGGTGAATGCATTGGGCTCTCCACCAACCCCCCCCCCCTACTTCGAATACTTACGTTCCATGACAAGAAGTTGAAGGAAACTGGTGATTCAAACTGCAGTATTTGCATTGCTCACCAAATTTCCCTTGATGGCAAAGACGCAGATTCTAGCACTTCGTCAAATCTATTGCATTTCAGTTAACGAATGAAGGTGTGACAACAGATCGTGCAGAATGGTGTGCGAGTGGTTATTAGAACAAAGTGACTTTTTGATGATGAGACACTCCCAGTTAAAGGGGGCGTGGTGCTGTGGAAGGTGCACCATTCCTCACAGAAAAGATGAATGACGACGTGCGGCTGTTGATAAAGTCGGAAATTGGAGACAAAGGTGTCCAAAAATACTGCGATTATTCACTGCTACTTAACGTGGATAATGGAAGAGGAAGTTGGTATGCACGCACATCGACTGGAAAGTGAAGGGACGTTGGAGAGGGAACTAAGCTAGATAGTGCCGCTAAGATTCCACACATGGACTGCAGATGACAGTAGGGCATGAAGGACTGGCGACTGTTAGTTTCTCGATTTTGCTACCACCTTTACCTGCCTCTAAACGACCAACCAGAAACACACTTGTCTGAACGACCATATCAGATAGAAGACTCCTTTGTAAAAAAAGTAGTAACCAGACTTTTAATACGAATAAACAAAAGGGCTTCAAAACCAAATCCATCCGTTAAATGAGCTTTAATTATATTTTCTCCACCTTCAATTGTGTATGAAGGAATACACTCCTTTAATTACAAACTTCAATGGTTTACTTATGTCAGAAAATCACAACAGCTGCCTTCTAGCAGCTATTGAATAGAACAAAAGTGATGGAGAAGAAATTAGTTTTGAGAGGTTATCTGCCCCTCAAAATGCCGATCAGCTACATTCTCGAATTGTTTTCTACTTAAAATCCATCAGTCAACACCCTCCATCATTAACTACTTCAAAGAATGGCAAATGAAATAGTAAAAACTTCACAAATTTTTCTACCAAATTCAACTGAGCACAGGCCTCCCGCGTCTCATCGAGGGCCGCCGAGAGGTTCATTTGATTTTCAAGGAGGCTGGCGATCATCTGTTTCAAGTAGTCGACGTATTCTGCATTTGCCACCTCCACGCCGGCTTTGATCGCCGACTTTTCGGCCCACCAATTGGTGCCGACTTGGGGTGTCTCCTCTGGTGGATGATTCGTGTGTTTGGGTGTACTCATTGCAGCACTGAAAGACCCAAAGTGGTAAAACATTTAATAAAAATTAAAGTAGACTTTATTTTCTCAGAACTTGTTCATCCTGAACATTTTGTGAAATTAATGCACCAAGTTGTAAGACCGACTTTTTCTTAAAGGGGATTGGTTAAATATGGGGAAAGTAAGAGTCCCTCCACAGTGGACGGTGTACCCGCACTCCTTAAAATGGCATCACTTTATCGTTTTAAGTTTGCGAGTTTATCAACATTAAATAACCCATATTGCTGCTCAGATGAGCTGTAAATGTGAGACACCTTTCAAGAGGAACAGCGACTGATCACGTGGTGGCCACCAGACGCTCCCATAATCTCGAGAGATGGCATAACAATCTGGGAATCCGCAAAACCGGCCTATCCTGTGGATTTACTTCCGTATTTTGCAAGTTTTTGCCTCAAGGATAAACGAGTTGTCAGTCAAGGGGTAGGTCGACGAGTCAATCCTGAATCGTACGACTTCGAAAGGAGTAGTAATCCAAAGAATGCATTTTTACAAGTGAAACACATTCAATCCTATCGTGCATGGGAAGAAACCAAAAGTTTTTGAATTCGGTGAGCGGTAAATTAACCCTACCTACCAACCTGAGCAAAAAATACTGGGAAAATGTGAAAAAAATAGTGGAGCAGCTATTCAGCGTCAGTACAAGTATGCATGCAGTGGCTGCCACACAAAATGAGTGGGGAAGGAATGGCAGGGCCCATCCACGTTGATCGCCCCTTGTAACAGCAGCATCGAAGGTCGCATAGAAACGCTTGATTCACGCCTGAGATGTCAATTTTTCCAGTCAATTAAAGAAGACACCAATCACTTCACTAGTGGATGCCAAATTTGTGCTGATAAAACCATTAAACAGTCGCTTTCCTAGGCTACTTTTCACAGAACAAATAAAGTTTTATCTTGCTGTTGTACTTCTTGCGGAGATTGGGTAATTGTTGCCTTCGGAAATTTAACACCAAGTGACAAACTTTGTTCTTTTCTCACAAACAATAAGCGGTATGTGGTAAAATTTGGCACGATGTTACATGCTAGTTTCTCCGAATTGGCTTGTCTTTTGGACATTTTTGAAGTCGGAAGTTGTGGGTATGAGAAGGAAAATTGCAAAAAACTATTAAAGCCTTTTTTCTGTGCCCAAGTTCCTCCATGCCAGTTATCTTTTTGCCCTAGTTTGGGAAAGCTCCAGCTGCGTAAATCGTCCCCGTTACAACTATTCCTAAATCTGCAGGATTTTACGACCATTTGCTGCAAAAGAAGAGGCAAAGAGCTGCATATTTATAGAAACCGGGACGTTAAGCAACATCATTTGGCATTTTTCTCTCACTTCGTTCATTCGAGAAATGAGCCGTAATAAAACGTGTTCCTCTAATTGAGTCCTGTTTCTTGTGAGAGAAAGTAGTAAATACCTTTAAAATATCTTAAAAGCGTATTTTCCTTTCATATTTGGTAAACAACTATTGCGGTGGGTGCAAATGACTTGTGCAACCACTTATTTACCGCCCCCCTTCCCACCCAGTCCTTTGCTCTGTTTATCCTTCCTCCACACGCCGTTTTTCATTTTTTGGCTTCCAAAGTTACTAATTTATCACAAAGCACCTTGGAAACTTGAGAAAATATACAGTCTACAATAGATTTATGCCATCTTAGCCAAATAAAACTCCATATTTTGTGCAGGTGTGCTTCCAAAGACTATGTTGTGGGTGTGGAGGGCCACAGAGGGAATAGTTTACTTGGGGGAAGTCAAACAGATCTGTCTACCTCATTAAAATTTAACGTATGCAAGAGTAACTTCTCCTTAAAAAGTTAAGTTAAGCCAAGTTAAGTAGTCGGAGGAAAGTCACATCCTTACAAGACAATTCGCGACACACTGTATCACCGCAAAACTGACTCTAGAGGTGTTTTATACTGATAGGTGGGAAGGAGGAGCCGCATCTCACTCTTCCTCTTCCCTCTGTTTCTCCAAGTGAGCATCAACCTTTCTTGATGTCAGGTAATAAAAAGAGAATAGACTCTCAGAAAATAAAGCTGTCTAGGGCCAAGTTTATCCTGGCTTTCAGAAGCAAAACGCCTCAAAAAGTAGAATTAGCAAGCTTGTGGACCTTTACAGAATGAACGTGGGTTGCTAAAGGGCAGAAAAGAACTTATGTCCCTTTTTCAAACTCCCATACTTGATGTTTGCTGCATGTTATGCCTTACCTCAAAAATTTCCCAGCAGGTCTTTAGGATTTGGCAAAAGCCGTGACTTAATTGCAGTCATCGGAAGAAAAAATCCGCGAAATGCCTGAACCATCGCACATCTGCGGTAGCCTCTGAGGTCAAGGGCACATCTTCTCACTCAATCCGTCACTAGCCTACTTACTCTATGCGAACTCAAGGATGCTAACTTTTACTTCCATTCATCACAAAAGCAAAGCAAGAATGACAATTTCCTTCCAAAGCCACTCAAAGGTTTTGCAAGTTCTAATCAAACGTTAGCATAACGTAAAAAGTTCACACGCGCTTTGGCAGTTAGCTACCTTTGATATCAGCTAAAAAAATTCATTAGTGAAATGTTGTAAAGGCATTTTTTGATGATTATTGGGATGTTTTTAATATAAAAGTGACCCTGAAGTAAATTGGCGCTGCAGTTATTTCACACACGCCTCAGTCGGTAACGTTTACACCCATCCGAAGGAGTAAACAGGAAATTGTGTCTCCTTTTAAGCTACTTTGTCGGAAAGACAGAAAATTTGATTCCGAAAGGTTGGTTCATCACCGCTTTTGTTGAGAAATAGAGCTCGGGTTCCTTCATTTGCATTGGTTCGAGACTAGAAGGTGACATTTGTCAAAAAGATTCACTTAAAGGTACATCTGATCATGATTTAAAACAAAGAAATTGTATTTTTACATTATTAAGGAGGAGGGGAAACAATATAATTGTAAGATGTGTACTGTCTACTTTATTTCATCCTTGGTACAGTTTAGCCAGTCCTGTGGTACAGTAATTTGCCGTTATTTTTGTACAACAAGAGGAGAATATAATGCTGCTAGTCCGAAATCAACCACATTATAACTCGCAATTCTGGTGGTTAGGTTGTTATTTAATTCAACAGGCAATTTCACCTACCTCTAGTTTTGGTCAGCTTAGTTCTGTATCACATTTCATTTTGTCCTTTTCTTCAGTAAATGAGCTTTGCCAGGGATGCAACTTTCACAAAAGTTCTCACATTCTCTTCGGGAGAAGAGAAAGAGGGTGTCGTGGATCCACTCGCTTTGTGGTTTTACATGACACCTACTTCTAACAAGCCTCCGTTTTCGGAATCCTCAAAGTAACCAAATGACTCGTTGTCAAAAATAAAAGCATAAACCATTCATCCCCGCCGCTTTGATTCAGATGAGAGAATACTTCTTTTTATGTTTGTAAAAGAAGAAAGCTCGACATCCGATTGAACCACACAAACGTACGCTTTGCGAGTTTCTTCTCTTAGCCTCACAATTTTTAAGGTCAATTGCGTTTTAAGTGTGAGACAAGCTACCACCGCGTCGGCTACTGGACTCGCGGAGGAAGGTCGACCACTAGGGGTCAGATTTTCTTTTCATAATTTTTTGACCAAAAAACTGAAAACGCAATTCGCCCCAGGTCGCAGACATCCCACAGCCACTTTGTTGCTCCAGACCCAGCCGGTCTGTTCTGGGTATCTGGTAGAAAATATACATAAAGTATATTTGTGACTCCAATCTAGGATGAGAAAATCGGGACACCATGCATAAATGACCCCTGTTGCGAACTCATTTAGCTACTCTGTCAGTAACTTGAAACATCAACGACAGGGAAATCAACTTTGCCTTTCTTTGCCCTTGGTTCCTCCCCAATTTATTGCAAGTTTTCTACGGCATCGCAGTGCCCTGGAAGTCCCGAACTCCAAAACTCACCATAGATTAGGCACTGAAACGGCGTATGCTCCAATTCTGCCACACGAAAGGAATTAAAACAAAGTGCTTAGTGCAGCTTCCCTGAATTCGTGTCAGTAGAAAGGAAATTTGAACTCACAATCGTGCAGGAGAGCGTTTCAATAGTTGAAAGCACAGTAATGGGTTTTATTACGTCCTATAATAAACTTTTAGTCAGCTTCACCGCCTGTGTTTAAGTATGAGAGCTGTTTAGACTCCGTGCATTGCACTCCCACGGGGTGAGGTGGCCTTTGGAACGTCCTGACGGCCTACTGGCTCATTAGTAAGTTAGTAGTATATGGTTCTCTGCACTGCCTCGGCTTATTACGACCTCGGAGAGGCCCCGGAGGGCTACATACCACAAGATTTATGCTCTAGCTTAGTACTTGACCATAATTTTGCAAAAAATGAAAACAAAAAAGTATCACTTTCTCACAAAAACAAGCACCTTTTAACTTATGCATTACAACTTGCACATCTTTTAACTGCACTTTTCCACTCTATTCGTTGAGGATGAACAACTTGTGGGTTTTTGTATTGTGCACTTCTCAACTGTTCTTTCATTTAACTTGCAGATTCTTTCGTGCTTTGTGAGTCAGTTCCTTAAGGTCAGTTACGCACTTAAGTGGTCGAGTTAAGACAAAAACCGCAATAGTTCCCATAAATTGTCATTCACCAAAGTGTCCTGTGTAATTAACGCCCAGTAGAGAAATAAAGGTTACTTAAAAAAACCTTTACTATCATTCTCAGTAGCAGATTTCTTTTCATTTTAACTTATGTGTCAAAAAGGAAACATTCTAGATGAGGAAAGTTTACTTGCCTTTGGAGAAAGGAAGACTTTTACATTTTTTCCTCAATCATTAAATGATAGGCGCTCTCTACCAAAGAAAAAAAGGAATATTGTCACTCTATCGAGTTAAGTATTCTTCCTTTCCTAACTTCGGAAGTTGGCAAGAGACTAATCTGATTCTCTTTAAAGCTTGATGCCAAGTGTCTGGAAAAGTGCCATCCACGTCATAAAAACGTATGATGCATTTTATCGTATGGGGTCAACCTCTAGGCTGATTTTAATATAAATGTTTGAGGAGTTCACCTTTTTGACTTACAGATTTAAAAGGGAAAAAAATTTAATAAAATCACACTATAATCGAAAGTCGGCAATGCACACTTGTTCAGGATCGACCTCGTATTTATGTCTACCTTTCACGATTTTTAGATTTTTATTCCCTGAATCGAAATCCAAACCGATAAGAGAGACGAAAAAGGAACGATTAAGCGTGTGCTTTAACTCCAGTAACGCTAAGATGTGTTCCTGTATCGCAAGAATGTAACTCCAGATTAGCTACTGTACCGGTAATGAATGATCTCTATAAGGCTCGGTTTCTTCCCGCCGTTGCGCATACATAATTCATAAGGCCGCTGGTAATCGGCGCTAATCACTTTGCAGAGCTGACTTTATACCATTAGATCTGGATGTAAAAATGTCTATTCTTTGAAGTATGAAAAGATTTTCAATAACGTTAACTAAAATAAGGGCACAAACAGGTGGCTCACTTGAAAAGTCCTTGTATTCACTGGGATAATTCCTCGTTCACTGAAGCCTTGATAATCCACTTGTAGGCCATGTAACCTCGTGCCTCAATCCCACCGTTGCGACTACGAGGAGACGAAGGAGAATGATATTCTGAGAAGAAGTGCTGCGCCAAGCGAAATTATGCAACAGTCACCTTTACGCCCTGATTGGTTTAGACGTGTGCGTGAGTACCACCCCACTAACCAATTGTCGTTATGCGTTTAGGCGTGTGCAGAAAGGTAAGCGCGGTGTTTAAAATTGCCAGAACGGATGTTAACGCCCCTCGTGTACAGCGAATCACGTCACTTGAAGCTTAGGCGTTGACGCCCAATCTCCATAAAGTATGAAATTTCCCCAATTTTTTTTACGAAAACAAGCTTCATTTTGAGCATTGCTGGTATACTACTTGTCTTATGAGCTATCACTCACGCAATAGGTGGACTGTGTGTTGAATAAATGTTGTGTTTATGAGGGTTGAATCCAGTCACTGGTGAAAGGTCTTCACTACACGACGATATCGTCAAACAATCTAGTAGGTGGGTGTTAAATAGTTAACAGACAAAAAGGATGGCTAAATTGCTAAGGCCCTTGTCCCGTAAAGCCTACTTTTTTATGGTAATTCAGTGTGAAATTGGACTTTGTGTTTTGCCTAAATTTGGAAATGTGAATGAATGTGTGGTTTACCCTCAAATCACATGCCTTTTTATTATTTCATAAGGAATTTGCTATTCGGTGCCAATGAGACCTGGAAAAGCCTTGAACAAGTGTTCGTATGATTTGACTGGTTGGGATTGAGCGCTTGACGTTTGTGTCGTACTCAGAGTGCGACCGAAGGATTTGAATATTTGAAAAGTGACTACTTTATTAAATATCATGCACAAATGTGAAGAGTCTTTTCAAAGTTAAAAAGAGAGAGGTGCTTTATGACTGCAAATGGGACATAGATCTTCCCTTCCAAATGGATCTTTTCTGTAGCTCAAGGGTATGGCTGAAATTTTAGTTTGTCTTGCGCAGGAAAAATAGGGTCGAAATGGCAGTACTTAACTAGTCACATTGTGGTACATCTGCGAGGGAACTTGCTGCTGCCAGGACTGAAGGATTGCTGCACCTTGTCGGTCAGTTCGAGCGGGTCGGTGATATCACTTGGTTATTGCAAGGGTGAGTTATTCATTCAAGGTCTGGATAAAAGTAGCAATTCCTCCGCGTGACTTTCATGTGTTTCAGTGATAAATCAAGAGAGCCGAAGAATTGCTCTGCTACCATCTCCACTTAGGTGTACCCCCCACCAGCTGACCTGATTAGTGATGAGGTGATGATCAACCTCCTTCCTCAGACGAAAGAAATCTGCAGGTAGTTTAAGACGATGTGAAAACAGAGAACAATCATGGCATATTGGATACCACAAAAAAAGTTCACTTCGGCTTACCTTGACTACAAGCCGTTCCTGTGAATTGCAAACTGTCAAGTGAATACATCGCTTCCATCTTGACTGAATCGCAGTTGGACTGTCAACTTTTCGAGAAGTCAAGAGCAGCAGCACTCCACCACGCTTCAACGCCCAACTCCAATCCACCTTCCAGGTGCTTCATTTCATCCACTTTACCAGTTTATACAAAGCACTTTAAAGCATCAACTAAAATGCGTCACAAAATATGCATGCTAATGTCCGGCATTCCATCTGAAGGCCTTCATGGCTTCAGCATTTGGAATGGAAGTGGTTTGCTGTACTTTCATTCCTTATCCGCAGCATGTCATTTAACGTCCCAAGTAACGTCTCGTCACTAGGGAAGGAGGCTCATTCCGCATCCTCCGATTCAATTCCTCTTCAAACATTCTTGGGTCTCCTCCTCCTCCTCCTCCTCCTCCTCCTCCTCCTCCTCCT
>NW_020170413.1:231490-235359 GCF_000524195.1 Echinococcus granulosus | reverse complement strand
CCTCCTCCTCCTCCTCCTCAATCTCACTTCTGATCACCTCACTAACCCTTTCTTTAAGCTCCTTCAATGGCTAGAAGAAAGCACGTCCACTAACTTCACTCCCACTTTGCCCATTCCGGTGTTTGACATTTCCTGACACTGGCACAACCTGCACATCCACTTTCCATTATCACTTGATGGTATTCGTGGAGCAGAGTTTAAGTACTGAAATGTTATTACTTCATCCAAGGACAAGGTTGAGCAGTTGATAAAAAATGAGAGGTCTACGCCCCCGTCCGAAGATGCGCCTCCATCTAATGGTAGGATACATGTGGTAGATGCGTGACTATCTGCTGCCTCGCTTCAGTGGGAAACGCCCTTTCTACAGGTAAAGGAAGAGTAGAATATGGTAAGGGGTTGAGTCAGTGGTTTTCCATCCACGTAGATTTGGCTGTGCACTATGAAAGCTTAGGAACTTAGCCTCTGTCAGTCGTTTGACCTGATTGCATCATCCACCATGAGTAAGTAAGTTTAGACCTCTTTCTGCTTTGCCAGTTAGTTCTCACTGCAGGTTTGCTGGAAGAAGGTGGACGTCAAGTGGAACCTGGGTCGTTCGGAATACCGTTAAGGGATGCTAACAAGCGCGAGATGGGGACGTGAAACGACATTGCTTTGACCAAATCCACAATGGTACGACTGGTTATTTGACAAAGTGCAGCTGGCAGTTGCTTTTGCCTACAGGAGCTGTCTAAATGGCGCCTCCCTGTTCCCCAACTTTATGCCGAGTCGTCAGGAGTCCCTGAGAAGTGAATCCATTCCCTTCCATGCTTCACTGCCACTCACAGGCGCCAACTACGATGTACATGGAAGGAGTGTCGCCTGGAAATGAAGAAGCATTTCATTTGTAGTCCAAGAAAAAGAACAAAAGTAGCATTCAGGAGTAGTCGCCACGAATGGTAGGAAAGGGACGTTTTGGAGCCTTATAGAGGAATGTCATCCAACAATCAAGGAGATGTAGGGGTGTACTGAGGTGGGTTCTATGTACATATGTGCTCACGTGCACCACACACACAAAACCTTTCTTTCCAAGAAAACATCCGTTTTGATCACAATCTTCCACGAAGCACACAAGCACCAGATGTTCGTCGATGTGCTCACGTACGTAGATTAGACATTAATAAAGAGGGAACTGAGGGAGATTTCTGTCATGCCAACTCGTAAATTCTTCCACTGGAAGTAAGCTGAAGCAGATGTGTTCAGGTACACATTCAACAAACTGAAGAGATCTCTTCCAGTGTTGCCTAGTGCTCTTAGATTGCAAACAGTTGTTATAGCAGTTGAGGAATGCGTCTGCACAAGCCTGCATGAAATGGTTGGATGTTGGCATAGTTGCATCGCCGTCAAGGGGATTCACAAACTATACCGCTCTTTGAAGGAATCATCTCTGACAATCTCCATCTCGCTATCTGCCATCTAGGGTTTCAGATCCTTCGTCAGTGGCACAGTCCTACAGAATGTCTTATCACTAGGAGCAAAAGACCAAGCCCCAGCACAACTCACCTTCCAGTCTACCTCACGTCTACTTCCCGACTGTTTGTTTCTTTCTGTCCTATCCTTTCCCATTCAGTGCTGTACTATCTCATTCTAACCTCTGCTATTACAATCAAACTTAAAGCCATTCACTTGACTGGCTGTCTGGTCTTGATGTCAGGAAAATATGGCAAAAAATATGTACGGCTAAGATGATTATAACAGTGCGAATGCGGCAGCTTTTTTTTTCTCGTTCAGATTCACAGTATGAAGTCTTCCCACGCCTGAGATCCGTATTGTAGGGTTCAAGGTGAGGCCTCCTCTTGTCATTCAATAATACTGCTTTCTTCCAACCCCCTTCAATCACTTCTATCTTTGTGGTGGCTAAAAAAGATGGCCTTCTTATACACCCTCAGATTGTGATGTACCACCTTCAACCTATCATGCACAGATGCACGCAGAGGGTAATGACGGCTATCTGGCGATGAACTTGTATCCACTCCACAGGCGCTCTCCCCTTAACCTGCTTCCAAAGGCTACCCACCTATATGGCAGAAGTAAATATCGCATAAATTAACGTGGACTCCTCTTCTTATCTATATTTGAGGCTTGACAGGCAGATAGCAGGCATCGTTCTTCCCCCTCCTCCCACCACCACCATTATTATCCCCTCCCAGTTGATGTGTATGCATTAGCTCATGCCTTTATCACCCACCTTAAGCAGCTCCACCCAATGTGGACAGGCGAATGATGTACACAACTGGTGTGCGAGACTGACTCATGTTGTAGAAGAAATTCCACCCTTCTCTTTGGGGTTACTTGAGATCGTTCTCCTTACAGGTTCAGCGCAATGGCACCTCGTCGACGGTTAAGGCAGCTCTGCCATTACATGGGCACCTTGAATTGCAGGAAGCACATTTGAGTGAGGTAACTAATTGTCACAATCACCCCCAGTGTCACACACACACTGGTACAAGCACAGGCACCTGAGACATCCAGTTAAGTAGAGGTGATTGAGATCGAGAGCGGGAGCAAAACACTCATCCAGAAATGATTAAGACCGCTTGAGAACTTAAAGTACGGAAAGAAAGGTGGAAATGATAAAACCGATTTTCCTTACTCACACATTGCTTAACTACATCCCGGTGTGTTCACTAAATCTTCAATCCTGCCCTCAACTACCTCTACAATCTCTCCAATCATTTGACAGTGAACTTTGGCCTGAACGATCAACACACAACGCTGCGTCAAGTAGTGAGAATATTGTGACCTCCTTCCTCCTTCATTCATAAACGACATTTTCAAAGGTGCAGGCAGCGCGGTCTCCTTCTTTCACCTCGTAATAATTACTTATTTGTGCGACTAAGGGAGGGAAGCAGAAAATGCCGAGGATGGGGACGATCTAACTGGAGGGAGGAAAAGGCGTCACGACCCACTTCCACATCCAGCCACGTCAAAATGCCATCAGCGTATTTTATGAATTCAACCAAATATTCTGAAAGCCACTTCAGGTCCTCCTTCCTTTTTCCACACACTGAAACAAATAACACCTCGACGTACTCAAACCCCAAAAGCACAAAGCACTCGAAACCAGGAAAGGAGGATGCTTCAGGCAGTTTCGTAGTCCAGACAACAGCGCGGAGTCAGTATTGTGTGTATTTTTGGTCATGTGACTCACCAATGTAAGTCAAATATGCCAATTATGCATGTTACACACGATGTGACTTGATGTGGTGTGCATGCGTGTGTGTGTGGGTGTGTGTGCATTTGTGTGGGTACGTCTTGAGCCAAGATGACATTCGAGATGAATCACTGCAAGGGCGAATGCGCCAACTCTTCAACACATCCGCCCGCCGTTAAACTGAAACAATTATTTAAGGTATTTCTATATACATTCCAAAAAGAACTTTAAAACACCGCTGTCAAGGTGTTCGCCACCTTTGCAGTTGACAGTGTAATACTTGTTCACTTGAGTGTGTCTTCTAAGCAAGTGGTGACAAGGGGACCAATTGGAGCAGTGGCTCCAATTTCCATTCCTCCCTCCACGGAGTTGTGACCATCCCCTACTTCTAATGAGATAGTGGAGGATGTCTCGGCTAAGACAGATTCCTCATTACGACTGCACTGATAGCGTTTACTTGCAGCGTTGCTAATGGTTACATGAATTACACTTAATTACGCGTCTTTTTCTTAACTGAATGTGACATCGGGAGCATAAACGCCTAGCTTTTCCCTCTTCTGGACTTCCACATGGCCGACACATCTGATCATCATGCTGGTGGGAGGGAAAGAACTCTTCACTTGTAAGTAAGTACATAAAATATGACTTTAGAAAGCACCTCAGTGGGTGTCTTCCATCG
>NW_020170413.1:227513-231390 GCF_000524195.1 Echinococcus granulosus | reverse complement strand
CATCCGCGAAATCGTACAGGAAAGGCTAATGTTGCCATCAAAGGCAAGCAGAATGTCTATTTTGAGTTGGAGTAAATTTCAGCGGTCAAGATCCGAAATCCGGTCAGGTAATTCCAAATCGGAGGTGGGCATTTCAGCTCTAATGACAAAGAAAAGTAGACTGTCCTCAGAAGTTGAAGGTATAATGACAAATAGGCTAATGTCGAAGCTTTCCAGATGTCTGGGCATGAATGCACCAAGAGTTGCATAAAAACGCTTTCTATTTCAAACTCAAACACATAATTTGGTCTCCAGGCTGTTGGAATGCAGCTCTGATCCATTCCATCCTTATTCTACTTGTTACCCTGCTTCTGACAGTCTCTACGTTTTCTCAAGTCCTCCAGTCCCTTTGAAAGGTGTGGGCATGATCGTTTGTATTTTGAGGAATGATTGAAAGTAAGCAGTCAAATCCATTACAACATACAAATGTAACCTATCCTCTTTCGAAATACCTTCATTTTCTTAGGGGTTTTATGCGTAAGGAGAAAATAGTGTAACTTTTTTGATTCCCGTGAGAAAAAAAACGCGCAAATGCTTTTCTAAAAAAAGATTGATTGCTCCGCATTTTAAGAGTATTTTGTCCCGGTGAGTCATTTGAACAATTGTTTCTGGTACATCTGATTTCTTTGCCGAAAATGGATGCTACCTCCGTCTACCAATTATAGCAAATAAGAAGAAAAAAGTCTTCCTCCATACGCCTAGCTTTGGGGACAAATTCTTTTGCATGTTACAAGGAACACAAATTCACCGCCTTCAACAGCTCCATTAACTAGCTGACATGTTAAATGCCGATCATACATCCCGACCCTTGGTCAACTACAGCCATGAGGAAGCGAAAATCAAAATTGCAGAACTACTTCTTAAAGGCTACGGTAAAAACGAGGGGATTGCGGCAATGACCAGTCTAGACTGGCAGAGTACGAAAAAATACGTTTATTTAAAAGCACTAAAGGAGACTGGAAGATATGCTTCAATCTATCGGTGCGCTAAACTTCACTGTGCTCCCTACAATGTCCGTCTTACTTCAAGCCTTTCCATCACCAGATTGATGGAGAGAATTTGAACTTGTTGAATTCGAATTATTTTTTGGTTAAGAAATTATTAAAATTCAGAGACTGTTCTGTACCATGTGACAGTGGTTTACGCCCTTATTGCTAAAAAACAAAGGAAATAAAGGTTTATTACTTTATTGTGATTGGTTAAGAGGCGAAGGGACGATTCCTCACTCCCAATATAAGCAGCCAAAATAAATCAGATCCAGGATAGTAATTAATTTCCCCACAAGTAGTCCAAACCTAAAAACCAAGGCAAAACGGCTAAAAGTTGAATGTAACTATTAAAAAAAAGAAACATAATTAAAATATTGAATAGGACAGGCAGGATGGAGGGGGGCATTATTCTGGCAACATAGGAGAGGGTTGGAGGACCTGCGTTGTCTGTGACTTCATAGTAAGGGCTTAGACGTCGACTGTTGCAGCAGTGTAGAATTAAAGCATCGGAAAGTAGGGCTCAGAATTGCTATACTACTCTGTGTGATGGTTTCACGAAGATATGAGGCAGCATCGAATGCTCTTTCCGAAGTCAAATGGTGTTGAAAGCTAGCCGTTTTGTCCTGTTTTAAACACAAAGGCGTCACAGAAAAGTGTCAAGTAGGTGTTCAACCCTAACGCACTGGTTTTAAGCCCTCTTAATTCGGTTCAAGTTATCATCTTTGCTTGCTCTCACCACACCCCATGAATATTTGATATTTTTTCCTAATTTTGTTTTGCATAAAAACATCCTTTGGGAATGCACACCTATCATTAATCAAACGTAGGGACTCAACTTTGATAATTTTTCAACACATTTTTCCTTTACCTGAAGGCAAAGAAGGTGCAGAAAAAATTCGTAGGATTCAGAAATGTTTGTTTACTAGAAACTCATTTGTCAAGACACGCATTGCTCAAAACGACAGTTCTGTTAAAATGTCACACTGACCTAAGACATAAATTCTGTGAGTCTATGAAAACAAAAACACAAAAAATAATACAGTCTGTAACTATAATTTTAAGTGAACAAAAGCGCAAATGCATAAAATAAGAATGTAATATATTTTTTTCTCTTAGAAAGAAAAAAACTTTAAGTGAGAAAGATGGGGCACTACACTGTCTCGAAAAAAAATATTAAATGCACAAATAGGTGGGCTGTTACCTCTCCTTGAGTGGCTTATTTAGGCCTGTAGGCACTTGCTTATCTTCATGTACTGTTTAATCTTAGGCATTTGCGTCAGTCTGCCCACATGACGGTGGTTCGCACTGAGCGCCAGCTTCAAAGGCTCCCTGTTAGACTGCCACATTACTCGGAGAAGCTGCTGCATCCGAGTGTTAATTAAACTGGCTAGAGATTGACTTGTTAAAAAATCAACTTTTAGCAGCGCGCAAAGGGAATGGTGAATTTATTTTACCCTCCCCGACGTTTGTTGGGAAAGCCGAGGTGGAATGTAGGCAAATGGGTCCCAATCACATGCGTTAACAAATGCTAATTAGCTGGCAGACTCATTGACTTGCTGTTTAACACGTCCTTCATGTGCCTATTAGAAACGCGCTAAGCACTATACTCTGTCTACTTATTGACAGACGGACTGTTGGCTGGACCTTGGGATAAAAGCGAATTCTTCATTTAGATTTTAAATGAACGAGCTCGTTGGTTGTCAGTCCATGTCTTGCCTTTGCTTTGCTTTTGCCTGTGGCTGTGGGTTTGTACAGTAGATTAAAGACACAAGCGTCATCTACGAGCGTGGTGCTCGAAATTATTCTGAAACTGCTTTGTCGTTGCAAGCTCAGTCGATCTGTTTATTAAGCTAAATATGGTACAACTGGCGCAGAGAGCGTGTTGCATTTATGTAACACAGACCTCAGGTAAGAAATTTGAGGAGTCACATATGTGTGACGCTGGGTGGCGAAGGTGTCACGCATTACGAATTCGAACGAAAAACTAATACTTTTAGAAAAATATAGTGGTAATGTGAACTGCTTCTTCTGAAGTTCTTACGGCCCTGTTATAAGCCAATTAGGTGTTTTAAAGGGTTTGAAAGCACTCTTTCGACGTTTTACATGTCTCCTTTTAAATAGGGAAGGAAACGACCCTTTAAGGCTATTTTAGAGCAGTCTCTTGTAAAACTATGCAGAAGCTAATAATTAATAAAACGTATCCTACACCTCGGTTTTAACCCATCAGAATGCAACCCGCTGCCTTGAGGGTGTGGTTCACCTCAACCGCCACTGCTAAAGCTTGTTCAAATCTTATTTAAACACATTTCAGTTAGTAAATATTGCCCAAGAGCCGCATTTCCACTACTTTTGCTTTGAGAACTTATTTATAAGACGATGAAATGCAATTCAGTAGGCATTGTGCTTTGACATAACAGGCAAGTGTTTGGGGAGGTCGCTTCTGCTTGCCTCGCCTCATAGCATCCATCTGCATGTTAAACCAGCAAAATTTAACCCCGATATCTTATGCATCCTCAAGGTGGTGGTAAGTGCCCCAATAAAATGCAAGACTTGGCGAAAAACGTGTGCGAGACAGGGAAGTCATTTACAAATTGTTATGGCATTCCATATCTCTGTAATATGTGATGATGCCATCGTTGGGGGCACCGTAGAACTGCAAATTGATTGGTAGAAATGATTACTGTTAGACCTACCGCAAAATTTGCTTCGTTTATCATTTCACCTTTGATAACTTCCCATCTTTGGCACCCTAGATGCCCTAAGCCTTTGTAGCTATAAACGGTCCCATGGTAAGTCCTGCCTCCTGTGTGGGATTTTGCAGCAGCCTATGCATTGACAGGATGTTCTGC
>NW_020170413.1:226095-227413 GCF_000524195.1 Echinococcus granulosus | reverse complement strand
TCCATGTGCTGAGTGAATGTTCACAGAGGATCACCTACTTCGCTGTGGACCAGGAACCATCAGGGCTTGCATTGTAATTGGCAGACATGTAGCAGCATTCACAATTCACTACGGTTGAATATCCTATCACCACTCCACGCATGCAGTCTTTGTTCCGGAGAAGGTTTGTCTCTTCGTGTAGTAACATGCACGCAATAGCACCATTGCCTGCAACTTTGGCTAACAGTGGAGGATCGTTTTAAGCACGACAGGTGGGCCGACTACTAGATCATAGTGAAGAGCACTTGGCACATTCCGTCGCCACGCATCGCCACGATTTCATTTACCTATTCAACGTGAGCTTCTCTTGATTAAATACCAGTCAAGTTTAAGGGTTTCCTCCTCACTTTGACTTGACAATTCTCACCACTTTTAGGCAACTTACTTTCCACTGCCAACTTGAGAGCCAAATGAACGGAAAGTGATGGCAGGTGCTTGTATGTGTGGAAGATTATGATGCACACACGTGCCACCAAATTCACCTCCACGTAATGGGGAGTGTAACTTGATGCATGACGCATTCTGTTGTCAAGGAAATATAATCAGCACCTAACAACAAATGGGGTGTTTAACTAGGATTTTTTTTTCTTTTTTTCCTCCCTTTTAGTGGTTTTTCCAAATGTTCTAGGGGGGTGGTTTGATGGCTCGTTTTGCCGGCTGTGTTAAAACGACGCGGGCATTTCCCCTCCCGTGTTTTTATTTAATTGGTTAAGCGTAGCTGCAAAATTTTGCCCTTTGGAGTCTGGAGAAGACCCTTACGTCAAGCAAAGTGGGTAAAGTTGAGCGAATATTTCACGGTTCATCCATCAATCAGAAGTCATCAGTACTGCTAGGTGTCGTGGGACGTGTTGAATAGCCTTGTCATTAACAGGCAATAGTGACAAACAAATTTGAAAGTGGAGTGTGGGGATCAGTTTTTTCTTTAAGTACTTTTGTGGAAAAAAATTCTTAATTTTGCTCATATCTTCTCCCTACGAGTTAATCAACGCACAGTCCCCATGTGATTGATTCACTAACGCCCCATTTCCACTTTCCCCAAAGTAGTCATTCATTCTTTGGCTTTTTTTCTCGACATAGTACCCATTCCGGTGTCAGCAGCTAGTTCTTGAAGACATGATCCCATTAGGTCAGCAATGCACACTGTCTGGTGCGTGACCACAAGACGATAGTTAAGCAGCAGTATATTTTGCTCCAAAATGCCGAGTGAAACGCCAAAGCAAGGCGGTTCACCAGGAGATCAAGCAACATGCACACATTCCAGACGTGGGATCGGAGGGAG
>NW_020170413.1:199927-225995 GCF_000524195.1 Echinococcus granulosus | reverse complement strand
TGATGGAAGACACATACTGAGGCTGACAATGGAGAATCGTCGTCAGCAAGACAGGTGGGCCAACTGCTAGATTATAGTGGTGAGCGCTTGACACGTTTCGCTACGAGAGCATTTACCCATTCCACCTGAAAGCCTCAAGATTAAGCGCCATTTGCGGTTTGGCCAAAAATGTTCCACCACATTCGAGAAAGTTGCAATGAGGACGATTCGGCAAAGCAGAGAGGCGGTAAGGCTCATTCACTTACTCATGTTGAAGGGTACAATCAGGTCTGGTGCCAGATAGGTGGTTCTCCGAAGTGCCTGTCTGGGTTTAATCTCCTGGGTTTCCGCATTTTTTGAATCCACTTGACTTGTTTAGCGAAATCGCCTACCTGCTTATCGCCTTTAACTTTCCCTTCTCTCTTGTCAAAGTCGTTTCCCTCTAAAGCCACACACGGGGGCGGGGAGACAGTAGATGGTCCAGCATCTACCATGCGTGTTCTACCATTAGACAGAGGCTCATCTCCTCACGGGGACGTAGACGTCCTTTTTATTGCCAACTGCTCTGCCTCGATATTTGCTCCACGAATCGCATCAAATGGTAGTGAGAAGTGGTATTAAGAGGCCTGTCAGAATCAGGAAATGCCACACAATACGATGTGCATTGTGAGTGTCAGTATGCGCTTCCTTCTCTGTTGGCAGAGCGAGGAGAACGCGACGGTGATGTGAGCAGATGTGAGGAAGGTACAAGGGATGATAATGGGTGAGACTCCCTCTGCGACGAGGTCAAGTACAGAGGCTGAGGGTTGAAAGTATAGCAAATTCCTTCCAGCCTGAATACTGATGTCGTAAACGGCTTCAGATGGTATGATAGGAGCTCTCCTTGGTCATTAATACCGAATGGTTGTCAACTCAGCTGCTAAGCGTTAGGATGTGTTCTTTGTAGGGTCTCAACTTTTCGAGAAAAGGCTACATCCTCAACTGCAAATCAGTCGAGATGGATTGGATGTATTCACTTCACAATTGACAGTTTGCAAGAACTGCTTGTGATGAAGGTAAGTCAAAGTGCTTGCCTTTTGTGGTATGCCGTTGTCACACCGTCTCTGACTAGCTGCAGCTTTCTTGAACCAGTTTTTAAAATATAAGATAAGCTTCAGGGGTGGACACATCTGATTGGGGATGGAAATATGGAGCGTTTCCACCTCCAAGTGAATGACGGTGGGAGAACTCCCAGTTCTCCTTCTTCGATGATAAATTCCTCTTGTTCTTAAGACAGTGATCAAAATCTTTGCCGAGTTCTTGTGACTTCCATCCAAGGGTCTTTCGACTGCCTCTTTAACCTCACATCGCAATGCGTCATTGGCTGTGATTCCTAGAACAGGGATTAAAGCACTTGGATTAGCTTGCCAATCCGATCTTCTCTGTGGTTCTGGCAGATGTCCTCCCCCTTGAAGTGATTTTCATTTTAACTGCTTCAGAAATCAAAATACGGAATTAATTGTCCAATATTCTGTGTCAATTTTCCACTTCTCTCGTGCAAAAAATTGTGTATTAATGCTGTATATTTGAATATTTCAGTTTTTCTGCAAAATTATTGAAGAATAGTCAGTAATCATCGAAGAGGCGATTTTCTGGATAAAAATGACACCTGATCTCTGTGAGCCTCATCAGTTCAGAAGTACGGACAGTTTTGTCCACCTCGTGAACTGCCTTACTGAGACGCGATGGCTTTGAATTGTTCAAAGTGACAGGATGATGAGGTACAGAGAGTGCCAACCATGCATCAGGTGCAGTTTCCAAGACCATTTACCCAAATCTAGGGCCAACCTATGAAATAGGCGAGGTGAGAGGATTCCCACAGGTAGTGCTCTGCTTTCTTTTAACTTTGTTCCCGTGGCAAAACAGCACTGCCTCATACCTGGATCCAAATCAGCTTACTAGGGGAGTTGAGGAGGCACCACTTAATAATTTCCTTAATCCTAACTATTAAACTCCTTTCGTAAAAGTTGATTTTTTTAGTGGTGATGCCTTCTTACCCATCAACCATCCAACCATCTTTAAATAACGTTCTGCATTTACGATAATAGTGGGTATATGAAACTCTACTATAGCTGAATTTCACTTGTTTATTTTGTTCACCTATGCAGTCAGTCCAACAGTCGTATAAAATTAATGGTTGTAATTCGTGGTTGGTTGAAGGTTGCATGCCAAGTCTTTTAATCACTTCCGTTCAGGTAGTTTACATATAACTCCCTCCTCAGGTGAATACTCTTTAGAGGTATCTGGCATGCAAAGATAGCAAAAGGAACGGGATTGCTAAGCAACGTTAAGGCTATACAACAAAACTTTTTTACGTGGTGATTTACAGCTAATTTAAAAACGAGGAGTGGAAAAAAAGTGCATTGGTGGAATCCGATATAGCTGCGGATTAACCGTATGCAGCATTAAAAGTCAACACATTTCACACTGGATTTCTTAAGAGAAAAAGCGTTGAATAGAAATACAATGCTTAAGCATTCCAGTTTAGTGATTTTTGGTCAAAACTTATATTAGTTAGACTTGTAATGTGCTAAATGTTGTTGACCTCTCAGTTTTAATGGTGGAGCACTTAGGCACCCCGCAAGACGACCTGGCCTAAGGGTAATGTCACAGGTCCAAGCCCTGCTCTACGTCGAAGATACGTATACCGCCCGAGTATAATGTCGTCAATCTTCTTTTGGAGGGTCACAAAGCACTGCAATGCCCTTACGGGAACTAAGTAACATCTAAAATGTATGGGCGATTTACTCATTTATACAAAAGGCAAAGCTCACTCGTACGGTCTAGAAAGTCGGTTCATTAATGACACCAATGATCTAAAAAGACAAAAACTTTCAGATAAGAGTCAAAACTTTCACGTGCTTTATTAAACTGGCTCAAAAAGGCAATCGTGGAAACGAGGGAAAAATAGGCATGAATTATTTTTAAAAAAGTTGCAAATTAAACCCACAACTTAAAAAACCTCTTTGTCTGCAACGGGGATTACTAAGCAGGCAATTCTTCATATCATCAATAAGATAATTTGGTATTTTACGGAATTCACTAATCGAAATACGCGAAAGTGTCATGCTGAAAATTTGACTAGAAACTTTAAGCAGCTCAATAAAATTTTAAGTACTATTAAAAAAAGCTAGCTTTGCAAAATTCAAGCCTTTTTTTAGGTTACCAAGTTTGGGGTTTTGTTTTACATTATCAGTGTTATAGCCTGAAAGTAAACTGGGCTCTTTTGAAATGGCTGCAAATCTAGCAAAAGCTGGGCTTTATGTCGATGATTTCAACAAGCTACGGATACTAGACCCATCAATAACGCAAGCCACTGCAGATTTCAAAGAAGAATGCGCTGGTTTTATAAACAGTAATCAAATATTGCTTCGTTACTTTAGCCAGTTTGTTTTCAGCGCTTGTGATAGGCTACTCAACTTCAGAAATATGTACTGTTGATGTATCTGTGTTGTTATTTTGGTCTTTAGTTAAGCTCTTTAGACAAGTGAACAGTATTTTTGAAAATATGGGAGTGGTGAAAAGGTTGTGATAGGATTTGAGATGAGTGCCTAACTTTACAGATGTTGTGGAAAACTACCTGTAATTTTTTGTGGATTGCTTTTGCTCGTTTGGAGTTTTTTAGTGCGGATTTTCGGAACATGCGGTTACTTGTGGGATGCCTAGAATTTCCTTAATTTACATATCAATTCTGTGTTCGAATCATATAACCTTCAAGAATTGATTGTGCTGCTTTATTGCTTGTGCATAGACTTTTAAGAAGTAGACGGCACACATTCTTTCTTTCTTCTTACGATATGAATACATAATAATTTCGAACGAAGCTATAAGCTAGGTCTATTTGTGCTGATAAAATGTAAGTTTACTGAATAATATTCGTCTTTAAAAGAGACCGAGGAATTCCAGTCCGTCACAAAGACAGTCATGGAGCTTTTTGAGACCATTTCGACAAAGGTTGAAAAAATGAAAATTAAGGTAAAATAAATGGCTTGTTGACATTCTTTTTTCACTTTAAGTAATTCACAAGCTTGCCATGTAGAATGCTTGGCTCGTGACTTATGCAGCCGTGTTTACTTAATTGTAATCAGTAGCATCAATATATAGTGCATCTGCTCTCGCAACCAATTGGAGTCAATTGACCGAAAGAAGAGGGAGGAGCAAGAACTACTGGAAACGCGGCTTCTTGAAGCTCGAATCGAATGCGAACGGTAAGACTGATTATTTAAATCGTTCAGAAAATCGTCACAGTTGATCCAGGGTGCATTTTGGCTTTGTAGATTAGGCACTTTCTAAAGGCGCAATGAAGATTGAGAGTTAAAATCCAACGGATTTTTCTGAAATTCTAGGAATTTTGAAGTCCTGCAGAACTAAATAAACCACACTAGCAATAGCTTAATCTACAGCCTACCTGAAACATTAGGCTCATTTTAGTTAGGCGGTATTTAGAAAGCCTTGCCTTAAAGCACTATTTAAACAAACAATCCGTCTTATCCATGCTGATGGGTGTTGTCCCTCACAGGCCAAGTTTTTACACTCCGCCGCTGTTGACATTCCCATGACAGGTAGTTTGACAGACCCTGGTTCTGATAATTGACTGTGAGCCTTCAAAATGTCAGTCGTTTTTGAGGGCTGATTTTGTGTTTATTATTTCTTGGTGGAAGGGGCTTTTGGTTTGGTCGATATTAAACAAAAATTACCCATACTTTGCAAAATGCACACCCGTAGAACGTATTTCCGCTTTTAAGTTTTAGGAGGCAGCTATATTTTGTTTCCAGTGAGTGAGAATGGAAGTGGACGCATCTTTTGACTGTCACTAAGGAAAATTAGAGGATTCTTATGGGAATTATTTGCTATAACTTGTGTTTTATCGGCAAGTCTATTGGATTAGACGGTTAGTATATCTTTGCTTAGTAGTTTTTGGTTTTAACCGATGAACTGTCGGTGCAATGGTAGTAGGTGGGCAAACTCTCCCACCTCTTACTAACGTATAATTTTAGTGTAAAAAGTATCTACCACTTTCTTTCCCCCGCAGGCACTTCCATTTCATTATTCACCCCACCAGTTTAAGACTAAGATGATACGTAACCGGTCTCCTGGTCTCCTGTCGGGAAAAATTTTATCAGTGTCAAGCTCTGCCATTCGCTTGATCATCAGCTTTGTTTTTTCCTTTGACAATGCATTAACGTAGGCCGTTGTCATCTGTATGAATTTTTGGAAAATAAATGAATAGCCTTAATGTGATTCGCAAAATGCCTCTGAAAGGCGAACTTGCATACATGAGTAGGAGTAATCAGCAGATGGAAACACATTCCGCCTCCTCCTTTCCCCGTCATGTTTCCTTTTGCCCTTTCCCACCCCCTCACCCCAGTCCTTTGCGCTTGCAACGTCACTCTGTGCCTCTAAGACACGCCACGCATGTATAAAACCCATCCACAGTCGTTTAAACGACGAAAGTTAGTGTGTAGAGGGGCGAAGAATGTGGCTGGCTGGTGTTTTGAAAATCTCTGCACCTGCCATGGGACAGTTACAGCGGGTAGTCAATTATCCTTGCTGACTCCCAACTGTAGCTGTCTGTACTCCCCCTATCCCCCGCCCCCTTGCTATCTTTGCATGGCATAATGACACTGGCCACAGCAACGCGGCTAACTCGGTTCGACTTGAATGGGGGATGAGGCTGGAAGAGGAAAGAGGATGCGAAGGGGGAGAAAGGCAAACAAATGTATGTGTGTATGGGCATGTGTGTCTGGCTTGTTAAAAAAGGGGAGGGAATGGAAATTTACTTGCTGCTTCTGCTGATGCTTTTACCGCCATTAGTGTGCGTTTGCTTGACAAAATGCAGGTGCACGTCGTGGAGATAACCATTTTGCTTTTTTTCCAGAAAGCGGTCGAGAAAAGGAGGAAAAAATGGATTGTTAAAAATCCGTTGAAGGTTTTTGGAGCTAACTTTGGTAGATTATTTGAAGAATTCTCCTTCAGAGCAAGTTGGAATTGGAGGGATGGAGAGTTTGACGACAGCGTAAAGAGTGATGTGGTACTCCTTTTCCAAGGAGAATGCGTCTGTTTTATGTGCGTTCGTGCGTGTATCTCCTGTGAACCATTCACTAGATGGAGGCAAAAATGATTGCGGTTGAGATCTACCCTCTCGGCGCAACTCGAGGGGTAGAGGACAGAAATTTGTACTGAGAAATAGCTAAAATTAGCCAATCAGTGATCTGGTGGAAGGCTCTGTCTTTCTTTTAGTGGCCTAACAGAAAGTCTTTTATTGAAAACCGCAAAATTTACACGTAAGAGGGCCTCATGTCGTAATTTTGGAGAGGAGAGGTATACAATCTTTCCTATCTTGCAATATTCCTCAAAGTCGTGATATTTTGCCGTTGCTGACATGCAATAAACACTTGATGAGATAGCAAAACAGGGTAGACTTGAGGTGGAACCGGGGGTGGATTGAGTGGAGACGCTTATTATGGCCTCAAATGGTTAATACGTTTAAGTAATGTGAAGAATAACTTTAACTGAAGCAGTTTTCATCTCAGCCACTTAAATAATGGTTTAATAAATCATTTTGAGGAGCAGTTGTTTCAAAATCGAAGGGATTTTCTGTAGCTATTTGAATTTTTTTCCAATAATTTACTGTACAAATGAATTCATTTTCTTCGTGTTTCCCCAATTCTCTTAAATTCTGCATAACTCATGATTACACATAAAATGGCTTTTTTTCTGAAACATTTTAAAATTAATTCTGGTTTAAAATTAACTTAATAAAAGGTGTTACGCAGGGAAAAAGTGAGGAAGGTATTTAGCAACATTTTAAGCAAAATTTAAATTTGATTGTCAACTTCCCTGACTTTACAAAAATTTTATTTGTTTATAAAAAGCAAAAATAAAAACAGTGTAGTTTTACTGTTTTATGTAAAAATAAAAAACTGGTTGGTTTTAATCCGATCGATTAAGCCTGAGGTACCTCCTTATAGATTTTTTGTCAGTATTGATTTCCTATATTTATTAATCAGGAATCAGTTATGCTTGTGCTATTTTAATTGGAAAAGGAACCTTTTTCACTGCTCTTCACGTTGGTACAAATATTTTTTTTCTAACAAAAGGTTAAATAAACTATAGCGGTGTAATAAGGTCATTTACAATTCCAGAAAGCTTTGTCAATTTTCTTACGTGGTCAAATTATTAAATCGTTTTTAAAAATAAGTAATTTGATCGGAAACTCTTTTCAGTGGACTTTTCTTCTGCCAGAATATTTTTTTCGGGGGAGAGACAGGCAGTTGAAGCGCCTTCACCCTGCGGTCGCCATAGTGTATAACGCCTGACCATCAAACAGTAGTTGTGTCATTCAGGCAAAACCCGAGTAGTTTTACTACCGAAAGACGAACCTGATATTGACTGACTTATTTCCCTTGAACATAAAAAACAATATGACAGGCTATTTATGACCATAGCAACAGATATGGCCTCAAGGGTCACATGTCATGACTAACGCCGGCGCAAGTTGTTGCAGTCAATGCTGCCTTGAAAGTAGAAGGTTTTTGAGCGATCACTTAACCATACAGGCAATTTTTCTTATTCTAAGCACTCCAACCAATGGGTGATTATTTACCTACTCCCTTTTAGTTTTGATTAGGTGCAAGCTAATCTCAAACATCGATTCTGTTTCTCTAATACCAGCTGGTAACCTTGGGGCTGCTACCGGATTGGTTCACTCCCCTTAACTTGCTTCTTCTTGCAGACTTCGATTGCAACTTCAATCTTTGGAAAATGTTGAGGCTGAACAAAAGGAATTTATACAAAACTTCCTCAGAGACCGATAAAATGTTGATGCTATGGATTATCTCACAATAAAAACTATGTTTGCTTATTTTAGTTCTGCTTTTAAACTCGAGTTCTGATTAAAAATGCGCAGCATTTAACCTGTTTGGTTTAAAATTTTATAAAGAGGTACATTATTTCCTAATATCATGGAATATAAAATAAATTAATAAGTCAAAAAGGCCGTATTTTGCTTTTCAAGTAAATAGATTGGACCTAACATATTATTAGGAACAAAGGATTGGTAAGAATAAATGAATATTGCCTTCCAATCGCATGAATGGTAACGGTTCCATTTTATCCTATTTTTAATTCCTTTTCCATTTGTAAAGTGACCCATTGGAAACTTAAATAGCTATGATGTAATGTGAATGTTTCGCTATTAATAGTTCAAAATAACTAACTTATTAATTTTTTATGTAAAATGCTTAAAATCTGCTTTGAAAGATTTGACTGATGCCTCGTCATCCCTTTTACTCTATCAGCCAATCAAGACACAGGGGACGGACGCACGAGCTTTCCATTGGTTGGCTCAATCCAATCAGCAGTGGAAGCGCTATCGAACCACCATGCGGACCTCTTGGGCACCAGTTAGTCCCGTCCCGTCACTATGGCGCCTGCATTAAATTATTTTCGCCAGTTGTATAGCTTCATGGAATGCTCGCACGCTCTAGAGGAGGGATTTCTTTCCGTGGATGAGTGTCACATTCCAGATACTTCAAAGCACGTGAGTTGGTGACAAGTTTCACATGCTGACTTTGTGATTAATTTAAGTGCAGAATTGGCAAGGGTCTACTCTTTTTATCTGTCTTTTTTTAAATGACTGTACGTAGTTCAAAGCGGTATTTTAGAAGCCTTTTGTCAGAATTTCTTTTTCATTATGGTTCGGAGAAGTTTTGGCCTCGTCTACTTCTGTCAGATTTAAAATTTATTTTTCCTAGAAAATGTCGGTTTTAATTGATGATTTTTGTAGCTTAGCAGTATATATTTCGTTTCTTCTCCTCAGGTTTTTGGTAGACTTCACGGCCCTGAGTTGTAATCTGCCAAAAATTTCCTTCAAAAACAATTTATTATAGGATTTCCTTTTAGATTTCTTGAAACTTTTGCAAAATTGCTCAATTTTTCGACCCACTTTTTTGGCAGGATCACAAGTAAATAATGCTACATGGTATCATTTTTGGACAGTAAATTTAGTATTTTAGCCCTCTTTTTAACGCTATTTAGTAACTCTGCGTCAAGAGATAGTTATTTGAAACTGTAGCAAACAGAGAAGTATCTTTTCACTGTTTTTAATTCCCTTTTCTTCGGCAAATTATCAAATTTATTTATAGCACCCAAGCTACCCTTAAAGTTACAATTAAACATAAATAAGACTTGAGAGATAGCGGTCTAATCGCCACCACAGGGAAGCTAAAGGATGTGGCAGCAGAGTTCCACTTTACTGGGATAGAGGTCGCAGTGGGAACAAAGGATGAGGGTCCGCGTACTCTCGTACCCCATCTAACTACGTATAATTTCGCTATATATTATTGCCTAAAGCATGCGCTACAATCATTTGATGTAAGGTTTCAAACATTGAACAATTAAGTAACTAAATAAATGATTCGTGAGTATAGCAGATACAAGCCTTTAAAGTTGTTAAAACGAAGGCGAGACCCTTAGGATTCTTCCCCTCTATCCCTTTCAATCAATAGTTGTGTATGTATTTTGAGCAATTTTTTGACAGTTGCTCTCGTATGGACGTCATCATTAGAGATGGATCCAGTGAATAGACATCTGAAGTTAATTCTCTTCAAGCGCCGCAGTGTCGTCGTGCCTTTGACTTCTACAGTCCAAAGTCATTGAGGTTAAGTCAACATAGGCACTGTGGGGGGCATGAGGGCGGCAGAATGGTGCAGTTCATGCTTTCCCTCCTCCCCCTCTCCCCCCATCTTACCCATCCCTTCTCCCCACGTGGAAATGCTCCCTACAGAGATTGACATTCAAATTCACCTGGCGGCTTTTAAATGACCAGCTGAACGACAGTTGATTGGTCGATCGACTACTGATCATTTCACGAACATACCTTATTAAAATGGGCGAATCAGGAACAAAAAAGGACGGAACGATAAACCGCTTTAACGGGTGTAGAAAGCAGGAATAAATGACGGTTTTCAAGTCTATGAAAGGGAAATATTGTAATTTCATCAAATTTGTGCCTCCTTTCGACATGAATAATTTACAAACGAAGGTCCTTCCTCTTTTTAAGCAAAATTGCAGGACAAAAACGTGGATTATAGGGTAAATTTACATCTCAACGAAGTTTTAATTGTATAAAATGGTGGTATTTCGAATACTTACTACATCAAAAAGGCACGTTATCGATAAAAACCGGTTAAAATACAATTTAGCTGACAAATAAATAGTAATATTTTTCCATCTTACTCCCCAAAAACTAGATAGGGGATTTGGTTGTCAGTCCCTATGAGGCCACTTACGAATATCCCGACCAGCCAATAAACATCGTCTGCGCTAACTGCAGCAAACCAATCATAGAGCGGCATTACCTCCTAGCCGATGGCCAATTTTGGCACGCGACATGTTTGCGATGCGCGCTTTGCGGTTGCGATCTCCAGTGGCAAACATCGTGTTTTCATCACAAAGGGCGTCTGCTCTGTTGGCAGGATTATGCAAAGTGAGCTGATAAGGGAAAGATGCAATAACGTCACCCTTTATCCCTATCTTTTTCCAAAGAATTATTTCAACTCAGTAAATTGATTCGTGCATCTAAAGCTACCTCTTAGTTGCTAGATTACAGAAGTTTGTGCTGATGTCAGCATAATTTGCAACAATGACTTATTTTGGCCCATAAGGACCTATCAAATGCACATATCTACATTTAGCGAGTAGTGTGTTAATTCTCAATGTGTTTTACACTATATTCCTGTTATTTTGAGCCTTTATTTCCTGAAATATCCGTTGAAGCCCGCCTGCATTGCAAGGAGAGATGAACCTTACTGAGGAGCTGCAAGCCCATTTCCTCAAATTCGAAAAAGAACAGACGCTCCGTGACGAACCAGTAGACGATGATGCTTGATTTCGAGGAGAATCCTTCATCCTTGGAGATTAGTGCAGGACTGACCTAATTGCACTTATTGGCTGGCTAGAACAACCTTTACTAACGTTAGACGTAACCCGAATGATGAAAAAGTTCGCTTATGTCCCCATAAACTGAAGAGGGGAAGTAGTGAGGGAGGCTGCGCAAATGAACCCCACCCCGTTTTCATGTGCTAACAATCGAAATGAATAGGCATCAGGGTTGACCAACTTGGTATTTTTCACGTATTTTACGTGCATTATCAAACGCATCTTGTATTTTGAGGCGTGTGCAGACTTGCCTAACTTGTAATGAGATCCGACATTTACGATGCGAAGTGCTAAGTGAAAGGAGATATCATTGACTGCCCTCATTACCCAGCCCATACTTCTTGGAGATGAACCACTTCATGCCCGGATGAATGTACGTTGGTGTGTGCGTGTTCGCCGTGGACCGAGGAAGAAGCCGTATAGTTTCCACCTCTTAGGAATGCAATCTATCTCCTCAACACGGCACACCTCAGTAGAACTCGATAACTTCACATCGTTGGAATCAAGATTACGTAAAAAAGCCCTTGGTATTTATATGAGTTCGAAAAGAACGTAGACTTTACTATCTCCTATGTGAAGGCATGATTTGGAGGCTTTAAACCTGATAGGTGCACGCCAAGGTCATCGGACTATACACATTTCTCATTGGCCATTACAGTTGTACTACATGTCCCACCTGTGACCGACGTTTTTGCGAAGGCGATCTCGTCATTTCCTTTCAAATGGGTTTGTCCTTCCACGTTGAATGTCTTCGATGTCGAACATGCGAAGCGACTTTTCAAATTGGTGACCGATGTTTCGTGGAAAACGGTGGACGTCATGGCGTCTCCTGTCTCACCTGCCACCATCTAAAGCCGCGGAAAACACGAAGTCGCCCTGCCTTTTTTCAGATGACTTCAAACTTCACCACCTCGTCATCCTCCTCTTCTACTGAAGGTAAAAGTCAGGAAATAGTGTGCAATGTTTCCACATTACATCTGAAACGTGCGATAATGACGAGACAGATCTCTGCCGCCTTGTACACTCGTGTTTTCTAATAAGGAAACGACTTCATTAATTCCTGCGTAACCAACGTGGATCAATTACAAACCATCCTTACTGCTTTACAGTCACCGGTGGAGAGATTCAGGGAAAGGCAAAAAACCGCCCCATCTCCAATGCTTCCATCGCTTCAGATAATTCTCAGAAACGGATTCGAACCTCCTTTAAGCACGATCAACTTCGTCTGATGAAAGCCTACTTTAGGATGAATCAAAATCCCGACTCAAAAGAGCTACGACACCTATCAGCTCAAACCAGCCTATCAAAACGCGTCCTTCAGGTCAGATGTTGCATTGGGATATTTAGTGAAAATATTACCAAAACATAAGTTATTTTATGCCTTTTTGTCTATTACTGTTGCACACTTGTTTTTTACTCCTAATCAGTGCATCAAGTTCCGCTTCCTTATGACTTAAGTGTTCCTGTTTTGGCATCCTATGCTAGACAATAGGGTTTTTAAGATAAATTAAAGTAATTAAACTATTTATAGAAAAGTATTTAGACTTTAACCATTTGCATATCACTATGCCAAATATTACAGGTTTGGTTTCAAAACGCCCGGGCTAAATATCGTAGGTGGACAACAAATTTGGAGGTTAAAGCCAATGAAGTACAAACCCCAGAGACTGGCGACAACCAAATGCCAACGGACACAAGCGAGGACGCCGCGACAATGGAGGAGCCCACACACTCGTGTAGTTTTGACTCGTCATTCACTCACAAAACGAGCATTGTATGAACCCAAACCACGCATTCATTATCGTTAGCCTAAGCGCCAAATTTAATATATCTTCTAACATTGTGCATTTCCGACGAAGGATCAGGCATGGAAAAATGGATAGGCAGCCGATTGGACGAATGAACGAAGGAATGAGGCACTCCAGAACGGGCAACTGAGGAGGTGAATAGTTCGACGAATGATCGAGGGAATGAATGAACCAGAAATGCACTAGTGGAAGTTTGGATGGACAGAATGATGAATATGACAAAAATGGCTGGTAGGATAGATAAGTTGGAATTAATAGATCCAAAGCAAATGAATGCTGGACAGAACCTATTTGCATAGATAAGCGGCTTGGTGAATGAGTGAACCGAGAACGGACCGGTGGACAACCAAGTAGCCAAAGATGGATGTTAGAGAAGCGGATAAATAAGTGGGCCCAAAGATGGATGGAAGAGATGCATTAAATAAGGGTTGACGACCAATTGAATATATTAAGGTGTTGACAGATAGATGAGCGTTCTGATGTGAGAATGAACAAAAGAACGGGCTAAGGAGTGGATAAAAGAGAGGTAAAAAGTGAGGGACTCAATCACATCAATAGATGGATTACACGGTAATCGGGTAAAGTTGGGAACGAATAAGTGAGCGAATACCTAGAGGGATGAATGACTAGGCTCCCAAAAGGGTTGGTGCAATAATGACTACTTGAATGGAGAGTTTGGAGGATGAAGGAAGAGTTTAACTCCAGACTAAAGTTGACTGACGGAACACACCAGAATGGCAAAAGGAATAATTAATGAGTGAGAGAATAGCCGAAAGAATGGAGTTACATTTAGATGGACGAGAGAATGAATGGACTGACAACTGACTGATCGATTGGACGTGGACGGATCGGTAAAGCAGAAATGCACAGGCACATGAAAGGGAAACGAATTCGAACAAAAAGTAGACGGACGAGAGAACAGGTGGAAGAGAAGCGTACGTCTACGGATGTGGGGGTTGATGAAAGAGGCAAGAATAGAGGGAAATGGAAATATATGAGGTAAAGAATCGCAAGATGATTGCAAGAGTACGCTTGTACCCACGAGGCCCCTCTACGCCACTAATTAGTAAAAGCAACAACACCTAAGACAATATTACAAGTAAAATAATAATATACCATTGAAAACGACCAACAAAAACAAATGCAAGTTAAGGAGCCACACGCCACACAACCAAGGTACGGTCAATCGACCTGAATACGGGGCTAAAAAAACGTGAAATTGACTCCGGTAGAGGCGCTTCCTCGAAAGCAGCTTTACATAGTGGACCTGGGGCACCGGGACCAGCCAGTGTGGGATCAAGGAGGTCCCACAACTCCACTGAGGAACAGCCCGGCTTCGCTCCGGGGCTGAGGCACCAATCACGCTCCATCACAACGAAATCAACCTATAGGCGGGGAGCAGAAAAGAAATCTTTTACTCAAAAGAATTAAGCAGAAACGCACTATATCGAGGGCTTTCAATGGCACTCATCACCTACGTTACTCCTGGAAACGTGGCACTACGATCGCATGAAAGTACTGTTAGATTGGTAGTAGAGGTGGCAAGCGGAGAGATCCAAAGGCACTTGAAAGATTTTGATTAACTCGGCTATTAGATGCTGAATCAACTTGGAACTTATGAATGGATGCTTCATAGATAACCTAAAAAGCTCAACCGATCTCTAACCGTAAAAAAGAGGCGACATTTCATTTGGTACCACAGAGTCACAAACAAATTGTGAGAGTTACTGAAACAAGAATGCAATAAATACCAAAACTTACCAATCAAGGTACCGAAAAATTCGCGATTACGAAATTTGCTACAACACAATTTTCCCACATGAATTGACCAACAAAGCTACTCACAACCATTTCAGTAGCACTTTATTGAGGCGTGAAAATGACCAAATCACCTTTAAAACGTGCCGGTAAATGCGCCACACCGCCTCCACCGGTTTGCGACTGCACACTGCGTAGGCGAGCTCAGTGCGCCAACGAATCGCGGCGTTCTCGTAGTGGGGATGGTTGGTGACTGCAAAGCGCGCACGCTGACCACTCGGCGTGCTGATTGCCGACAGATTCGACGACGGGAGGGAGGGTACGACGAGTCCGAGGCGCAACGTTGCCATGGTCGGCATGGCACCGCTGAAAACCCATACATCTGGATGCGGCGCTGGTGGTGGAGGCGGCAGTTGGGCTGCCCAATGAAGCAGTGTCTCCATGGTAAAGTCGGAGAATTGACCTCGCTTGCTCCACTCCTCCTATGAAAAAAGTAATTTGCACTTTTGCATTGCCATTACTACTGATGAAGTTTTTAAGTAGGAGGTGTCAGATTGGGTTAACATTACTTGAATGTAATGAGGAGAAACCAATCAAATATGACCGCTTAATGAGTTATCATTCCGATACATCACGTTAGTGCCGTTGCCTTCGAGAAGCGTTTTGTTCAATCCACCTGAGTTAAGGGACTTGATTTGGGAGGTAGCACTGAAGACCGGACGATACTACTAAGTCAGTGCGCTCTGCATACGCATCTCGCTTCGTGACAACGCTTTTCGAAAAGCCATACATCCGAAGGGAATGATGCATATCCCTCTCTTCGCTCCTGACGTTTTACTGGTCTCACACAGTTTGCAGCCTTTTGCGACAAAGTGGCAGATACCCCAAATATTCTAATGAAAAATGCTTTAGATCACAATTTATCACTAAGTATAAATCAACTTAGACCTAAATGATTACTTGGTAGGGGTAGAATATAGCCGGACTCTTGATTTACCTTTTCAAAACCCGAGTTTTAAATCCTCACGAAGGGCACCCTTACTGGACAAAAAAGTCGAAGCGAGCACTCACAGAATAAAACTCCCAAAATAGCAAATTTAATGTCTCTTCCTTTTGACAAACTACGTTTCATCTTTAGAATAACGCCATCAGCGCTGACCGCTGTTACATTCCTGAATACGTGAAATAAGACTACACGCAAGGCAGGCGCGGAGACTGCAGATTACAACCGCACCACGGAAATCCTCTTCAGATTCTCTGCAAATCAGAGAATCGTTCTCATTTTGACGCTATGGAAGCTTCAATTCCGAATACAACCTTCCTCTTTCGGTGCCTAAATTTTCAAACTTCCCAGAACATTTTCCAATTCAGGCTCTGGATTGAATTCATCCCGATTAGTCGAGATCAATCAGCTTATATGCAAGACCACTCGACATGAAATAAGTACGCAGGAATGATGACCACCCGTGAATCCTAGCTCTCGATTACAGACGGGAATTTTCACGCACACCATAGGGGTTTTGCTAGCCCCTTTTGCAAAGCATAAGTTCCTTAATTATTCTTGTTTGGAGCATAACCGATCCACACACAAAAGCACACAATACATTTGAAATTCGTACCCAAATTCTGCATGAATATCTTTTACTTAATTGAAATAAGTAGAGCACAAAAACACGGAGAAAATACTCGAGAATAATCAATGTGACAATTCAAGTATCAAGGGAAACAAAAATTACACAAGAATTAGCTACACACGACGAAGATAACATCAGAAGACAGGTAAATTGATAAAAAAAACTAACAGAATAGGTTACCACTATTCAGTGGAGGCCAGTACTCACTCGGAGGTTGTGCATTCCCCTCTGTGCAGCAAAAACCACCGCTAGGATAAAGATGGTGTGAAGGACTAGCAGTTTTCTCCACGACGGAGCAAATGCAGCAGCGGTGGGGTGGTAAGCACACCTACGCCTTTTCCTCGTCTCCCTCTGATTGATGGACATAATTTGGGGGAGGATTTTTTGCGAACCAAAGTAGAGACGCGGCTGGGCGAGAATTGCCAGTGCGAGGCAGAGTTGTGGCGTAAAAAAGAGCTTCAACCGCATCACCAGCACCGCTAGTACCCCAAATGCGAAAAGCTGGGAACGATGGCAACTTATGACACATCAGTGAGGGTTAACTTTTGACTTGCATACGAAAATTCCAGCCAACCTGCATGATGACAAAGACGGAGATAACGTCAGAAATGAAGCCGGGTGTTGCTCGAGCCAAGAGGATTTGCTCCTGCAGGCACCGAGATTTGAATGAAACTGTGGATGCGCCAGCCTCGCCATCGCTAGCTTCACTGTCATCCTCCACTACTGATCGTCCATCCAACTTCTTTGTCGGCGCTGTCGTTGTTGCTGCTGCCTTGGATGCAGTGGAGGAAGCGGAGGTGGAGATGGTATGGTCCGATCGACAGGGCAGAAGAAGTTGTCGAATAGTCACAAGAACTGCTAACGCCGCGCACGGCAACAAACCGGTCCGTGTCAACTCCAACAAAGTGGACATCTGCAGAGGAGCATCAAGAGGATCTTTGAAAGTGGCTGACAATTTTCGATGCAATTATGCGATCCCATGTGATACTGACATCCGAATGAATGAAGTCCCAATTTCTATCTTGAAAAAGGGGGCGAATAAAGCAGTTGAACCTGAAATTGGGGCGTTCTATTTAAGAAAAAGATAATAAAGGGAACACTCGACTCCTATCCAGCTTTCACAATCGTTAGTCAAATGAGATGGCAAAGAAAACTCCCAAGTCGCCATTCGTTTACTTAACCTCATCACAACAACTTCTGACCAATCAAGAGTCATAAATTCGGACCAATCACCATTCAAAAAAAAATTATGAACCGATATAGGGGGAGAAAAAAACAAATGACGACTTTGTATTTCTCAATTTATCTTGACAATGGACAATTGAGTGGTGAAGTGGGAAATTGAATAGGTCGGGAAATGGAGGTGAAGTAGGAACAGTGGTGGCCCTGGCAAAAGCCCCAATTCCGGCTTTTCGGCATTAAAAAAGTTGCATATCAGCCTGCGTCTCGTGGAGAAAGGCACGTGGATGTGCCATAGCTTGAGGTGGCGACGCATTGAATGCGTAAAACACGCAAAAGGGCTTCATCCAGTCGAGTTTTTTTTTTTTTTTCGTTATAAAAATGAGCTGGATGAATTTACTTGGTTATCGGAGATAAAGATGCTGTCAAAGCAGAATTGTCAAGCATCCATTTGAAGGTACAATTTTCGTCTTTAAATCAGTTAGTGGAAAAAAAACAAAACCTTACTACATTTCTGATGACTTTGTGGTGGTAGGACGAAAAGTTCTCCCCCTAGCCCCTACTCAGAAGTCTGTAAGAAGGACGATTTCCTTTTGAAGTTACGCATCAATGTTGTGGTACACGGAGGTGTTAACATTCCTTGAAACATTCTGACAGTACTTCAGCAAGTACACACACTTCCTTCTCCCACTTTGAGGAAACCGATGTAGCTTCAGCTAGAGCCTACACAGAGGTGCGGAATACAATTGCCACGAAATGCGATGGAAGTACACAAAGATTTGACTGTGCCGTGAACAAAGCTAAGATCGCACCACCAAGTCAACCTGCTTGACCTAATTAACAGAGCATACTTCAGAGGTCCAGTAAAAGCGAGAGAGATTTCGTCGACCGCAAAGAGACGATGTACTTCCAGCAGGTTGCGTTCCTCAGCTATCGTGTGAATAAACGCGTGGGAGTTTGAACAACTCCAGAATTATCAAAAATCGGTAGAAAAGAAGAGGGAAGGAAGTCAAGAAGGGGAGGGGGCTAAGTGAGAACGAAGGAAGAGGACAAGGGCAGTTAAACTGGATATGAATGAAGAGCAGCAAGCTAAAAAAGATGGGTGAATGAACAGATACGAGATAGATGGAGTGAAGGATGCTTGGATGGGTCAAGATGGAAGAGGCGGACGGATCTCAAATAAGTGAATGGATCAGGTATGCGTGGAAAGAATCCAAGGAAAGGAACATATTGGTTTAAAGGCAAAAAAAGACCGGTTATCAAACAGCAGCACCTAGTCTCACCGGAAGAAAGTCGAACGTCTCCGAGCAGGTATAAAGTTGGGTGTGGAAAGTGCGGTTGCCACGGAGGAGTTTCACCTTCACCAGATCCACAATGTGAGCACCGTCGGAGAAATCGACCACCAGCTGCCGTAGCAATAAGCGCGCGACCAACGCCGCCACGAGACAACTCACCACCAAAACGAGGAGATGCGCTACAGTAAAGAGGGAGGGGAAGTCTTCATGTAATGGCACCTCATCGGTTTAATCTATTGTAAAATTAATTAATAGGTGGACTGTGGAGAGAGGAGGAAGAGAGATGGATTTCTGGATGGATGCATGAGTCAGGAATGGCGAGTGAATGGAAATAACGCTGCATGCATGAATGGAGAGGTGAATTCCAAATGGATCGAGGACGGGGAAGTAAGTTCGGGACAAATAGATCGAGAAAAGTGGGTAAATGAGAAATAAGAAGACGAGTTCCTCATCAAGATTTCTGAGTAGAACAGATGCAGCACGACTCAAGGGATGGATAGAGAGGCAACTGTACACCAGTAGTCTACTGCGAGTAGACTACGACGAAGGACAGAGGCTACATTCAACACTTAATCCAACAGAGGGCACCTTCAATCCCTGGTGGCGCATCAAGTGATCAAGTTCGGTCGATCACTCGATGATACAGGGTAGATGTCGACTGTAACTAAGTGAACGAGAGTACAAGTATTTTTGACGTAAAATCTGCTACAAATAGACTACAAAGGCTGCATCCTAAATTGACTATTCGTTACGCGAGTGAACATGAGCATTAAGTACCTGCAAACTAACCATTTGTCACTTACCCTCCATACATTTCTGCTACACTTCCTTCACAAAACGCTGCACCCGCTAATGCGTGCTGCAGTGTCCACGCAACTGGTCACTTGTTAACAAGTCAACATTTAAGGCTGAGACTGATCCACTTGATGCACCTCGGTACGACTGGGTAGGCAATGCATAAATCGAGAAATAGTCGGAAGAAAGTCCTCTTTTCACATGACTTCACTACTTCATACTATCGCGTCCTCCATATTGCCCTCATATTTCTCACCCAGTGATGATGGTCACCCTTTTTCGGCGTTAGGCAATCACGTGGTCGGATGGAAAGTGGAAAAGTCAGACAGGAAACAAAAGTGAGATAAAAACAGAGGCAGCGTGAACCAGGTTTTTCTCTTGACTCGTGAAGACTAAGACTTGCATAAAGCCTGATTTGCAATGTTATCATAAAACAAGCACTCGGTCCTCACTTTCGCTTCGGATGGTACCCTCCCCCGCCCCCCTACAGCCCCTTGCATGTCGACGACCTCTGAAAGGCCAATTCATATCGAAGGGGTCGCCAAATACGATCGAGAAGGACAATGCTTTGGCTTCAGAAGTAATGAGATCAAATAAATGGAATTATGGACTTTGCCAAATCATTTTCAACAACGCGTAGATGTATAGATGGCCGTGAATGCGATGGATGGTTCCCAGATGACAAATCGGTGGATCAGAGATAACGATATGGGCTTGGAGAGAAGATGGACCAATTACTTACCACATCGGTTGGCCCTCGAATTCGTCCATTTTCGTCGGTTTAACAGGCTCCAGTGGACGAACAAACCTGTTAAAAAAGACGGGGAAATAGATTAGCCACACCTTAAAATTTCGATGATCCATCGTGAGGCAGGTAGGGGTAGCGATGTAAAAGGGCTAGATGATGATAACAAAGTAACACTGTCCGATAACTATAAGAGAGCTATCACAGGCTACAGTAAAGGGAAATAATCGACTGCATCACGCACCAAAGAGACAACCGACGAGACAAGGTAGATACGCAGAAGTGAGCAGCAACCGATTTCCCAACTGCGCAGCCCACGAGATAACTAGCGCAACCAGTTGACATCCCAACACATCCAGCAGACATCGGGCGAGGCCACTGAGTACCCCAAAGCTGACATTGACAGAGACAGTGGAGGGGGTTGATGGAGGAAAGACTGAAAGGAACGTCACCAAGGCGACAACCACGTAGGTAGCAATGAGAGCTAGGAGTTGTGTGAGTAAGGCGAATTGAGCGAATTGCCAGGGAAGTTGGAAGGCGAGGAGGAGGAAGACGTAGAGGAGGTGAACGAAGGCGTGGCGGTGCTGTCGACGAACAGGCGAAATGTCCTGCACATGAGGCGAAAATAAGAACACGATTGGCCAACATTAAACAAGCTTTGGAGATTCGGAGAAATGGTCACTAAAAGGGAACGGTTTCGCCTTTAATTTGGAAGGGGGTAACACCTAGGTCAAATCAAACCCGCTTTGTACGGTCAAAATTTCAGACTGCCTTACTTACATTAAAAAGATAAAAGGCGCTTTTTTAACCGTACAACATGGTGGGGATGGATTAGTCAGGAAATGCCTTTTGGAAGTACATATGTTGGGCTTTTAAGATCTTACAGGAGACACCTTCGCCTAAAAAAAGCCTTCTAGCATGGGTGTAGTGATAATTTAAATCAAACTTTACTTTCGCCAATTTGGTTGACACAACCCGCAAATTCCTCCACTCTAATTGTTTTCAGACCACCCAAAACTAATCACCACTTCGTAAAGATCGACTACCAGAAGGGCACCAAGAACCAATCATTCAACATCCACCACCAGGCAACACTACGTTCGAACGTGCTTCAAGCCGGTATCTGCACAGCTGCGCTGATTTATTATTCGACGCGAATCGCACGCAAATTTGCGGCTTATCTGCATGAAGGCACCAAATTGCCTAGCTTAAGTGGAGCTTCACAGAATGACTTGTTGCAACTCGTTAGATGAGTGTGCCTTTCTACCTGGAAGAATTGTACAGGACAGATATGCGTTATTTTGTCAGGGTGGTACCCATTATGCTACTCCGCATAACTTTTCTGTTATTTCAAACGCTAGTAAAACGTTGATTAAATTGGATGAATGTTGCGATTACAATGTGCGCGATGTCCAAGTCCACGTCCAGTAGGACAAGCCCTTGACAGATGACTAGAAGATGCATTGCAAACCAATTTACTGTTCCACGTGTGCTTTTGATTGCTTATTGCCTTACCATGGGAAGTGGCTTCTGCATTCCAGTGTTCGTAGACGGAATGGAAGCCTAATGGATCGTCTCCGAACGGTGCAACACCCTTCTACCCACATTTGTAATGTACCGCTGCGTTTCCGAAAGGTTACACTAGTTTTTTTACTTCTGAAAACAAAACCCATTTTCAGAAACAAAACTGAAATTCCAAAGATCATAACTGGTCCAAGAAGGTTTTTGGTCGAAAGAAGGCCCAACGAATTAAGGAATCTAAGAGGCATTTTGCAGTTGTTTAACTTGATCAAGGGAAATGAAATTGTAAAGTCTTTTAAAAAAAATTAGGTATAATGTACGCGTGAATTTCGTGGCCATCTTCACCCATGGGTGATAACGACACCCCAACTCATGCATAAATAAACGAACAGATCCGAGAACACTAACCTGCAACAGCCAAATGAGGAGAGATTGCTGGAGTACAAAAAAGGGATATGCAAAGGATTCCCTCAGCGGAGGCGACCACTGCACTCGTGTGGCCTCCGCGTGGTTGAAGAAGAAGCCCACCAATGGCAACACAGCACCCCAAATCGTGGTGGCCAATGAGAAGACGCTGCCACCGCCACAGCCGCCTCCACTGCCGCTATTGGCCACCTGCCAGCCAGAAAGGATTAATCCCATGACAGTGAGACCAGTGAGACAGAAGACGCTGTTCACGTAGAAGATGGGCGGTTCATGAGAACCCTCGCAACTCAACACCTTATCCCCGGCGAAAGTTCCTATGGCCTCGAGTGGTGGCAAGAAACTCGAATTCACGTTGATCTGTTTGGCTGGCACGGCGAGAGCGTGGGTTTTTCTTATCTGTAGATGAAAAGCAACAATAAAGTGGTGGGATCAACAGGCAGACAAAGAGGCATGAATGCTGATTACCTCAGTCGAGTTGAAAAAAGTGGGAAATCGTGATTTACGGATAGAAAAGTGGAAGAGAATTAAATGGTTGGACGAAGAAATTGTTGAGTAGATGGGGAAACAGTGTATCAGGCAGAAGGTAGATCTTGGATTGAGATTACAAAAAGCGAGATGAATGAATAAGTGGATAAATACTCGAAAAACCAGTAGGAACATAATCAAACATGCGTAAGAGGCGGGGAATGGACGGAATGAGATGTGAAAGTGGAAGCAGTTGACAACTGATTAAACGGATATTTTAAGAGGCAAAAAGATGATTGAACAGAATAGATCGACAGATATTGCGATAGATGGGAGAACAGATAAGATCTCAGACTAGGTCAAAAGAGGGGATAACTGGAGGGTAGATGAGCGTGTAAAGTGGCCATGACTGAGGTCGAATGGACAACTGGACTAAAATTAAGTGAATCGGTGTATAGGGAGACTCGGCAAAGAATGCGCAAAATCGGCAATTAATGAGTAAACAGACGACAGAACTAGTAAACAGATGGACGGCTGAATGTATGAATAGCAGGGGGGCGAATAATTAGGCGACTAAGAAGGTGGATGAATAGATAGCGAAGTGAAATAATAGAAGGATAGAGATAGATATATAGGAAGATGGACGGATAAAGGGATGTGTGAATGTCGTATACATAGAGGGATAGACAGATACAAGATGCACGAATGTGTGTATCCACGTGAGAAGAAATGATAGATGGGAAGATGAATGCATGTAGCATGAACGGGTGGATCCGAGCTGAATGAGTGGATTCACTAAAGACTGATAAGCAGATGGGTGGATATAAAAACCGTATGCGTATAGAAAGACGCACTAATCGTCGATAAATCTTGGGCAGAAGAGTAGGTAAAAAGCCAAACAGAGCGTAAACTCACACCCTCAATAACCACCTCAAAACACTCCGAGTGGAGGAGATCAAAGTAGCGAAGAACGCGATAGAGACCGGCTAAAATCACCTCCGGGTAGACGTTGAATCGCTCCAACACTCGGACACCGTTCGTCACCGCTCCAGATGCTGAGTAGCCTGGAAGCAACCCCCATTCATTCATCTTCCATTCCTTATCCACCTTACCCAACATGCCGGGATATTCTGTCATCGTGTCGTTGAAAAGGCTATCCAGTCCACTGTAAAAGCTCTCAGCCATAAGTATCTAGTTAAGGGGAAAAACAGACAACCGCTGCAAGTCTGCCGTGCATTGCTTGTCGATAAATGAGTGGACTATGCTTCTAGAACACCAATAGGACAAGTAGTGGTAATAATGAATCTGTCAAAATCTGAGCTTGAATCAACTTCTACGCATGTTGATTGCATTAACTAAGATGGATCGAGAGGGTAAGGGCACATCCGTGGATCATAAAACGACGAAGTTTGAATCAAGAATTACTGTACGCGGGGAAAATAAGACACCCAGGTGTAATTGACTAAACGGATGCCAAGGTGTGCGAGAGGAACGCACTGAATGTGAATCAGATTGATAAGGCGGTGATCTTATTTGCGAGAGAGTAATTTGTCGAATATAAAAAGGACAAAAACACAAATGACTGGACAGAAGGTTGGATAAAACGATGGCAGAACGAGAAATTACACCGAACGTCGGGAGAAAGGAATGATAAGGATATGCCTGCAAAGGTGGATAGAACAGAGAGGTGAATGGGAACAGGATGGGTGAAGATAGGATGAAGAGATAAAAGGATGAATGTATGAATTACCACTGAATGTAGAGATGAATGGAGGGCTGGAAAAACAAGCAGCGGAAAAAATAATGGGAGCAGAAAAGTGACAGGCCTGACAGGAGGTAGGACGAAACTAGCCCTATATTCCTCCAAAAGCAGGAGAAATGAGGAATGAAATGGACCTGCTTGTAGAAAGAGTAGTAGAAGGCCATCTCAGATCGGAAGGTCAGCTCGCGCTCGATGTTCGACAAGTAGGCGAAAGAGAGGTGGTTCTCATGCAAGCTGGCCACATGACTGCAATGGATCAGGCCACCGAAAACTGCCATAGCAAACACCAAAAGAGTGCTAGGAAGACGAGAGGGTCGGCGTAGCCTGGGTGGTGCACGCTGAGGCCGGTGAGGCAATGGCGTATCTGCTTCGTCGGAAGAAGAGGAGGAGGCAGAGATGGAGAAGTTGGAGACAGATGACGGACGAACGCCATGCCTTCTGCGTACCAACATGCTTCGAAGGGCCCGCCTGTCTATTTGGAAATTTGCCTCACTCAAAGCCTCTCTAGCTATTTTGCAACGAAGATGGACACATTTGTGCCTAAATATATTCCTTTCATCCGCAACAAACGCTTTCAATTAGCACAGCAAAGGCAAACGCATTAAATGACACCATACGATCCTTTTGTGGTGATTAAAAAGTTAAATAACGGAAAAACACTACAATTGTAGGCCCAAAATAATTAAAGGAGCTCATAGACCAAAAAGCTCACAAAACTGGCTCACTAAAGCTTAGATATGCAGCAGATAAAAAGAAACACAAAAAATAAAATGGATTATGGGACCTTACAAAAACAGCAATCTCTTGGTGTTCTATTCGTCCACCTTAGTACTTCAAATGGCAACAATGACAGCCGAGCATTAAAACAATGTGTGTAAGCCATAAGATTTTCTTTAAAATCATTACATGTAAGCACACATAATTTGCGAGTGCAAGGTACTTTCACAATTTCAGAGTTACAATATATGGGTATAATTTTTTGGTGGAACTTATAATATCATGCCCAAATAATCCAATTGGTATAAATCCAGGCTTCTCATGGTTCCTCCTCCATTTTTTTAAAAACTACTATACATAAAGTTTAATTAGAACACACTTGTTAAAAAAATGTTGCTAATTAAATACTTACCAAAAGGTTAACTGGAGCAAAGGGCATCGCGCGTATTAGCAGTATAAACTAATACCTAGATTTACTTCAAACCATTTTTAGGGCACTTAACATAGCTGCCTTTGCAAGAACGCGTAGCATGTTTCTACCGCCCATTTTCATTCCCGATAGCAAGTAGATCCGTGGATATTTGTCTCCTCTACCGCACCCAATCCTTTTTGCTAAGCTTGGGAGTTGTCCGCCACTGCGCATTTAGCCAGCCATTTTACAGCAAAATCCAGTTGGGTCCTAATTTTTTTTGATATAACTGACCAGAAACCTCACTCGAGGCATTTATTGTACTTGCATAAAGTAAGTTAATAGCCTTGTATTGTAGCGAAGTTGTAGGTGCTGCTTCGAATTTTAATTCCTTCTTAGGCAAGTCCTATCAAGATTCGCTCCCAAGACTCACAGCTTACCGGGCAAATTAAAGAAAGATGCTGCACTGGAACACAGCCGATATAGAACTACCGCTTTTCGCTCACTCATCATCCTGTAATACAATGGTGGTTTATCCCTCGGTTCCGGTGAGGCGCCACTTTTGTACTTCGAATTAGCCCCCTTGTGCCTCGCT
>NW_020170413.1:194011-199827 GCF_000524195.1 Echinococcus granulosus | reverse complement strand
CTTTGCATCTTTAACCCAAAATATGTATGACAAAAAGATTTAGCTCTATCATCGCTACTGTTTTGCACGCTAATTGCTGTTTGACAGGCACCTGTGGGGCGAGTAAATTGTTACCACTTTTCCAAAGCTAAAAAAAATGCAACATTTGAATACAGGGGACTCGTGATACGTATTCTGCTCATGAATTTCTTTTAATTTTATAACTTACATTAATTTTAACAACACTTTCATATTCCTTACTAAGGTTGTCATTTAGTCTTCCAAATTGTTGAAATTATAACCAACTTTGTATTAAAGAAGTGGTAGCGACGCTATTAATTAAAATATAGCCTTCATACGGCTATCCGATGTATGTGCCCATCTTCAATGTGTTTGTTTGGGTTAGCTATTAAAAAAATAATTAAATCTTTAAGAAGTGAATAAATGACTTGCCTTTTAATTACTTTTAAGCCTCTGCTTTAGTTGTTTCTGAAAAATAGACAAACAACAAGCGAGAGGCGCAGCTCACAAACCAATTCAGCTCCCATTCATCCTAGCTAAAAAGACTACAGATTTTAAATTTTAATTTTTAAATAGAGGCAGCTAAGGATTCCTAAGTTTTTGATCATATGCGGTTTGTTTTACTGCTCGCCTGTCAACTGTCCCCATCTGACCTTGTTTTATAAAATCCGGATTTGAGGTGGGCTCCTCTGGTGTTTCGGATTGTCGTGATCTTGTCTTACCTTGTTGTCCCTCACAGTTGGCTTTTTTTCTTCTACGGTTGCGTAAGAGAACAAGAGATTTGGGCTTTTAAGTGTGGTGAAATTTATTGTAGCAATCTCGGTCGTTTTCAGCCATCTTGCAGACCTTTAGACTGAGGGATTATAGGTCCACCATGTTCACAATGTCCATCTTTCAGGTTTAGAAGAGATATTACCTAGTGACTCAATCGTATTTGACCAGAAGCATAAGCTGACTATAAAATCATATGTCCCGACTTCTTTCCTCTCGTTCTATAAACTGAAGACTTGGTTCAACATTTTAGTGCAAATTTTTATCCTTTCCACGGAGATGACCTCTAGAAGACTAGAAAATCGAAATCACTCTCGCAAACAGCACCTAACCTGGAGCTTCAGTGGCAGCGATGAGGGTCGATCCACGGCTAACCTAGCCAGTAGGCATCCTTCTCTTTCCCCATCCCAACCCGAATTGTTGTTTCATCAATCATCTACCACCACCTCTTTTGACCCCCCTTACAAATGCATGATGTTGGATAAAGACATCAGGAGAGGAGAAAGTAAACGAATATGTATAAGGGCTGCCAATTCATCGCCTGTGTCGACATCGGAAATCGTAAGGAGAAAGGGGCGTCAGGAGCACAATCTTCGAGAACGAGATCGACGTCGGGGAGAGTCTATTATTTACGAATTAATCCGTACATGCCTCTCCGAAGAGGACATCCATCTTCATCTACCCGGCGTCAACAGGACACCTGAGAATTTGTCTTATCATCAAATTCTCCGGATTTCCGCAGAATTGGTGAAAAATGAACCCCACGAGATGGATGCCTTTTCTCATCATAAGTTGATTGTGAAGATTCTTGAGGAGGCGTGTCACAAGCTTGGCGTAGCATTGCCCGAAAATAGGCCATTTGTCATACCCCCCATGGAGAAGCACCGACGCTATGCCAAAATAGTCAAGGAGGGACTACGGACGGATAGGTGGTGAGTCGTTATTTAGTCCGTTCCTCTTCTTTCGACTATGAAACCAGCCGAAACCCTTTTCTCTCACCGTCTTTCTCTCCCTTACAGTAGAATGCGCCAGAATGCGGGTGGTGATGGTGAGGGGTTGCTTACACCACGAGAGGTTGCTCTGGCAATGGATGAGAGGCTGCGCGAATCGGACAGATTATTTACCCGAGAGTCTAGAAAGCGTTCTAGCAACTACCACGAACATCCACCCAAACACCACCAACCATCCTTAGCTAACGTCCCACCTCCTCATTCATCACCTTGTCAAGTAGTGACCAATGCGCAAAACGATTTCCCTTTTACGGACAGGAAGTGAGTAATGGGACAATGTCCCTTAAGGGTAGCCTCAATGCACTCGTATGCTTTTTTTTGCCTTGCAGACCGCCTTGTGGTGCGAAAGACCCTCCTTCTGATTTCCGGATCAGCCTCCAATTCAACTCTGCCGAAACCATCCATCCGTCTCCTGCTCTTGATTTTCACTCCCCCCTTTCCTCTACCGCCCGGCATCAGGATCGGCAACGACAAGCAGAGTCGAAAAGCGAAGGAGTTGCAGATGTTGCAAGTTCTGATAGTGTTTTTACCTTCCCCCTTTTATCACCATCAGCTGGTGTGGATTTGGGCATTGAGACTGAACCTCTCTTCCATCTCCTCTCCACAAAATTCGATATAGACAACGTGGACACGTAACAATATTTTGCTATTTATTTGTGTAACAGCACTGTTCTCGTAAATATGTGAAATAGCGAACATTTTTTAGCTGCACTTTTGTGGCAGACTGAAACCCTTCCTTTCATTGATGCGAGTGGATGATAGACTTTGATGGAGGGAGTTTGGCCTCTGTTGACGCTTTTGCGGTTTCTTCGCTTGGCGTTATCTGGAATGCCACGTGTTTTATGGCATAGAGATTGTTAGATCCGAGTCTCGTGTCCTATCTATATCCCCCTCGTAGCAGGCCTACACATCTTGTAGACCGCTTAGTCAGGCGTGCTGTTCAGTGTGTACTGTCAGATTTCCTCCCCCAGAGGATCGTAGCACAGCGATTTCAAGTCCATACGCCATTCGGTAGGGAGAGGAAGTTACATTATGTGACCACAAGTCGTGTGTGTGTCTGGTGGGCTCATACATTCTTTGCATATCCATCCATCTATCTGGTAAAGGATCAAGAACAGGTCTAATTTGGTTCTGCTGTTAAATGAAACAGTGGAGCCCTGCATACAACAATGGTACCTAAAGTTGTAAAGAATACCGCCCCCGGCTTTGAGTGATTTTTGCCATTTTGGCAAGATTGACGCATAGAAGTCAGTGGAAAATATTACAGAAGTGCCACTGGATGGAAGTAGACTGGTTAAGTTTCTTTAACGCGTTGACACAGAATCAGTCCTGCATCGCCAACTTTCCTGTTTCCACTTCAAGCGGCTGGAAGGTGAGCCACCACTTTGGCGACAATGAATCATTAAATCTGCACGCATGGTTGTCCTTACTTTCATGGTAGCTACCACTGTCTTGTTAGCACGCTGCAGGATGAGGGCATCACCAACGCCGCGCCGACCTTACGACCGGCCAACAGATGGCAGCACCGTAGTAGCAGGATGTGATAAGACTGCTCTTTTTTTCTACCATTTTTTTAAGTAATTCAAAAAGTGAAGACGTGTAGTTGTGTAGCACATGGATCTTTCATTCCTTTTCGGCTCGTTTGCTTTGCCTTATCAACGTAGGAAAGGAGTGGTATGCAAACAGCTTAGGCGCACTTCAAATGGAGTGGCCAATTACCTTCTCCCTTGTGTAATAGAAACTTTTCCCTACCACTTCCTCACTGTAAAGAGTAAAATAAGGAGAGCTGATGGGAGTGAGGATGGCTTTAAGCCTATTGGGGAACTACTACAGGGAAATTGTCTTGGCTGCAGTCGGGTGTTGTTTGCGTTAAGTCCATATCAGCAAGACGATTGCCATTTCCCCTACTTGACTGGTATCAAACACCGCGAATAATGCATCAGCTTCATGGTGGGGGCAAAGGAGAGCAGAGGAGTGAGGTTACTGCTGCTCTACGACGATTTCATGCAGACGTTATCCAACCTACTTACAGTTGACAGGGTTTCATGGGTGGCAGATCAAGGACCACGTAACAATTTTGACATCTGGCAAGCAGTAATCATTCCTGATGCCCTTCCACCTCACACACACAACAAGGCCTCAAGGCAAGGTGGGGGTAGTCAAACTCACCTGACCCTATTCCACAACACACTCTGAGGTGATGTCAACGTGCAAAAGTTTAGTCGTTTTCTTAATTAGCCAAAATCACTCTCAAGGAACCTACAATATTGTGGAAGGAGGACCCATAAGGAGGAATTCATTGTTGAATGTGCAGGATATTTTGTAAAACCCTAGAAAGAATAAAACTCCGGGTTCTGGTAATGCCTTGATAGTGCGTTTAACTCTGCGCTGAATTATGCGGGTAGACAGTAATGCCGTTCGCCAGCATGGTTTTTTGGGTCATGCCAGTAGCCCCGTAGACCATCTGTACGCCTGTAGTACAGTTTCTGCTACACTGCTGTGACTTCTTATAATTTCAGTAAAGAATCGGCTAGCTGTGCTGCCTTGCATTGCACAATGGATTGGGCCTGCAGATAACTTTTTCAATTCCTTTGTGTTCTAAGATCTCCTCGTTTGGTCAAAAGAAATTGGTGATAATTCACCAGCATGGTGGCAATAATCCTGAGGCGTCTCTGTTACGCATATTTCAAGAAAAAAACGGCACAGGAGTTGTACTTATGCTAATAGGACGTTGCCTATGCTAACAACAGTAATTTTATTTTCACTTTTCTCAATTACAACCCCAATCTGGATTCTGCTACAAGAGTGACTGACTGATCAAACAGTAGGTGGTGGCATGTAAATTTAGGGAATGTGACTGGATCCGGTAATGATTGTAAAAGCTTTCGGACATATCAGTGCAGCATAAGACTTAAAATGCCTCCTCAATAATAGACAGCCTATTTGTTCTACAAATTAGTCAGAATCTGCTCCTTAAAATCGTTTATGTTGCTAATGCACTTTCTGCTCCATTATTGCCATAAACATCACGGTAAGGGATATGAAAAAACGCGGAATATTTTGGGGCTTGATTTCCAACAAATCATCATCATTCATGCATTTACGAAGCATTGCATTAAGATGCTATTGTAGCGTCCTGAGACCGCCTGAAGACGAAAGGAGACACAATACCCGGGCAGAATATATACATTCAGCACGGAGAAGGTGTCTGGGCTACTGGCATGGCCCAAAGGCCAGCCCACCCGGCGAGGTACAAGGAAGCTAGTTCAAAGTACAAAAGTGGCGCCTCGCCAGAACCGAGGGAGAAACCACTATCGTATTACATAGCCTCCCTCCTCTTTTGAGCGTCGTCCCCGGCGCTCCCGCAGGTCAACCTCCCGCGTCAGCCATTACAACGTAGTCGGTGCAGTAAAGAAACACCCACGATCCAACCGTGCCAGTCACCAAATTAGCGCGCAACTGAGGGGATACTTGACCTCAACGTCACTGATCCCTCTTGGCAGCTTGACTGGATCTGGGGTTTCGTCCGGTTCAGGAACTTGATTCAGGACGGGGAACTGCGCCGGCCATCATGCGTGTCCATAAATAGATGCAGGAACACTGGCCTAAAAGCAGATTTGAGTAAGGAAGTACAAGATTTAAAACAGGTCCATGAGGGACGGTAGGGGAAATCCGTAACGAAACTTCCAGATGGTTCACGGCTAGTGTCGCTTCAGTTGTTAATAGCTTTTCTGCAGAACACGGGACTGGGAGAGATGCCGAAGGTAGACGTCAACACCAACCCTTCTGTTAGGAGTCATCGCCATTCTCCTATCCGTAGCATATGTACTTCTTCCGTCCCACTAAGGCTTATCACGCAGAAGTGGGAAATCAGGATACATGTCCTTTAAGATCGGGTTCGCTTTCCGCTGCCACCAATGTAGCGTCCCGAGACTCCCTTAAGACGAAAGAAGACACAATACTCGATCAGAATATATGTATTCAGCACGGAGAAGGTGTCTGGGCTACTGGCATGGCCCAAAGGCCAGCCCACCC
>NW_020170413.1:186681-193911 GCF_000524195.1 Echinococcus granulosus | reverse complement strand
GGCGAGGTACAAGGGGGCTAGTTCAAAGTACAAAAGTCGCGCCTCACCAATAATGAGGGATAAACCACTATCGTATTACACTATATATAGCATGGACCCAGCGTAATCCATTACTATTGTAATACGATAGTGGTTTCTCCCTCGGTTCTGGCGAGGTGCCACTTTTGGACTTTGAATTAGCCCCCCTGTGCCTCGCTGGGTGGGCTGGCCTTTTGGGCCATGCCAGTAGCCCATGCACCTTCTCTGTGCTGAATGTATATATTCTGCCCGAGTATTGTGTCTTCATTCGTCCTCAGGGAGTCTCGGGACGCTACACTATATTTAACTGTAGTTGTTTTTAAAAACTTAATTATAGTGTAGTATTTTACCTTTGTGGCGTAGCAGTTGTGTAGGTAAATTAATTTTTACGAGCATAACACAATTAGCATCGACAAAATGAAGCAGTTGGGGACGAAATTTGCAGGTAACTTAAATGGTTTTATTGTTTAAAAATCCTCCGCGTAGCTTGAAGCACTCAAGTGCGCCAGGTTGAATTTCCGAGCAAGCTGTGTTCGTGGGGTCTGCTCCTTCCTTTCTATTTTATGCGCTTTATTATCACTTGTGGTATATTTAAATTAGAAGCTCATTTTCCTAACCAGGTATGCAAAAAAATCCGTTGGTTTTAACCTAGGAAAACGGCTAGTTACTTCGAGTTGGCATTCCTGATACTCTACCAATATTTTTATTTTGTTTGATGTAAAGGGGGCATTATGGAGTGTCACTATAAAACCTGTATGAATAAATACACTTTTTTAGTGAATGCGCAGTCCGTAGCAAAATGGGTTTTTAGTTGTTGCAAGAAGGAAGTGTTCTCTGGAAATGCATAATCCTGATTACTTTTCCCATTTCAAGTACTAGCAATCCTACTGGAGGATACCCCATCTAATTAGTTTGTCTATTCCAGGTAAAAGAGGCAATTGTGGAATGAATTGTGATGGTGGCAGCGTCGGACGACCTCCTTCCTATCAAGAACGACATAAACTTTGTAAGGTGACGTCAGCCAACACCTCACATCTTACATACTCACCCATAAGAAGGCGAAAATGAGTTTTACATCCACCCTTTGTTGTGTTAGTGTTTGAATGTAATTTGCGTCATATGAAGTGCCCAAGTGGCTAGTTTCGGGGGTTATGTCCTCCATCTTGACCATCATTGCCTTTGAACGGGTAGTCTGGTTCGTTGGATAATTTCTCCGCCGGTCTTGGCCGCTTTATATGAGGGCTTAATAATCAGGAATATGCTTGTTTGCGGTACACTTCCTCGAGAGCAGATGGGATCCGTTTCCAGTGCAGGATTCGTGTTCGTGGAAAGACTTTTACCTCGAAGATGAATCTTCAGCGGACGTGTAAAATATAGCCCTTCCTCTTTTCTAGCAACGTTTTTTGCTGTTCCCATTATGAATGGCTTTGACATGCGCCATTTGCGGTGGTCCTCTTTCTTTCGTCACTTTGTAGACTTGTGCGGAAGCATCATGTTTTGATAAACGATGACTGGTTGGGTACAGATTTTGGTACTGCTGAAGAGATGACTTTCATCACTCTAAATGCATCTTTAATCCACGGATAATGGGATTTGTGTCACGTTAGGTCTGTATGGCTGTACTAGGTATCCTTCTCGGTAGACATTACTTTGTTTGGCGTAATTTCTCTTTTACCTGGTATGTGACTGTCGTGTTCTCGTGGGACGTTAAAATTTTGTCTCATCCCTTCTTCCAGTTGCAAAACCTACTCTGGGACATCGTGAGTTGTTACTTCTATGTTGAGTAGGAAAATACCGGTTGATACTGCAGTGATTCCTCTGTCAGTGAGCATCATGAATAGTGAACCGCCGGTCAATGCAAGGACTGTAGTCCGTACTGTACGTAGGGTAGCAGTGTGTAAGGCTAACATTACAGAAGTTCCTCCTTGTGGAAAGTTTTCGGATATCAAGACAGAGTCCCTGTCCACTACCTAGCCGATGTCTAGGTATTGTGCGTGCGTTGGATCTGCCGAAGGTCCTGGATAATTTGGTAAAGGGTCGGCTTCAGACATGAGTGCCTCGAATACCAAGCACCGTTTCGGGCACCTCGCCTCGAAAAACCGGTGACTGATGCATATAGAAACAACCACGTCATCGTAATGTTCCTTCGTGGATTCTCAATCTGCCACCTTCGAGCAATTGGTTTTTTCTATTGGTGGGTAATAGATGACCCATGTCAACCCTGCAAGCCTCGTGGTGGTGAGTGGTGCAATCACTTTGAAGCGAGGCCTTTTAAAGCTGCTACTGCAGGTAACGCAGAGTCACAAGAGATCAGGTACGCCTGAGATGAACGCAAAGGAGAATTAAAACCTTATTGGTACACTAAAACCTCATCTCCTGGAGGTAGTTTTGCCCATTTCAGCTGTATTCGGCTGGCCGCTGTGGTCGACGAGGTCATCTCACTGCGTGTGGATTTGTAGGGAGATGCAAAGAACGTTTCATGCGCCAGAGTTGTGCCATGGTCTGTACTCTGCGTATTTTCCAAATCACGACGATTTTGGGATCGCTGAGAAATATGACAGTCACTGCAACACCACCTTATATGCAAAGACTAGTCTGCAAAACAGGGCTTTACCACACACGTTCTCCACGCTGTACTGTACTGTGGTGTCGGATGTTGGTTGCAGCTTCTCGTATCAACGTGCATTCTCACGGTTTGTCTCCTTCATTGCTTTCAATCAGATGGGTCAGCGCTTGATGATCCTTACGATAAATTTCCCTACTATCAGGTCCAAAATCTTTATTTATTTATTGTTGTGCACGTTATTTCGCGCCATTTCTTTCTTTTGTTGTACTTTGTCACCTGCTTTTCCGTCAATTTATGCAGCAGAATTATGATAGTAGCAAAAACTTTGACACAACGCCTGCTGTAACCTGCCAAACCTAGGAAACTGATTGACTGATATGTGCTGGCCAGGTTCTCCCTTAATTTTTGTGGTCTTTGGAAACTGCTATCCCATCAGATGGGACCAAGCGATACAGTAGTCGACGTTTCCTTGGGCTTACCGTCATACCTGCGTCACGTGGCTGATCCAACTTCATTCTCGTCTTGGCCTTTCACGTCTACCTATTCGTGATCTTGACCAATCAGTGGAACTGGAATAGAGCTTTAAAATGTGCAAAGATTGGGCGCACAGGTAAAATGAAAAACTTTTTTGGACTTTTGTGGAGGTGTAGACATTCTCATCTGCATTACTGTGGAGTATCTGTGGGTGTTTAAAGGCGGCGAAAGCGACAACAGATTGCGTTGGGCAATTTGAGCCTGTGGATAACTCTATGATCAAGGTGACGAGAATTGATGGGCGAATTGGAGGCAACCGTGATTAAAGTTACACATAAACTCTCAGACAGCCGAGATTGAAACTTGACCCAGGTGTTACAGACACTTGAAGCGGCATCATTAGTTAACTTCCTAATTTGTAAGTAAGTGGCATTTTTCCAAATCTGTAGCTTTTACCCGGCCCTCAGTATTTTTGACCCTCGCCACAAAGCGCTGGCTGAACCTGAAGGAGGTCAAGGAAGCAGTGAATTGCTTGAGCTATTGCAGTGATCACCTTTTGTGGACCAAATACTACATACAAAGCGAGAAAGTGCGACTCCTCGAATCTGTCCTGAATCTGTAAATATTTACATCACTGCAGCAGGAAGTGTTTTACTGACGCGGATGTCATGCTGGAGAACAACTGCACAGTCTGTCCGTTTAAACTAACGCAGAGTTGAACACGCTATTAAGGTGTTACAACATCTCGGAACTGTCTTTTCATATTTCATTTTTTTGTAAAATATATCGGAACATTATCAATGATTTGCATGATGGTCTAATGCTTGCAAGTCCTCCCCCACAGTAAAGAAGTTTCGTATAGAGGTATTTTGACTTATTGAGTTGATAATTAGGCTTCAGCACCTTGACACGACCTCAAAGTGCTGCGGTGACCTTGACCATGATCCGTGCTGGCCTTGATGTATGGGGAGTGCGGGTGGGGTGGAAGGTTCACTGCTCGCCATATGCCTACCCCCTAGCTTTTTCGATACAACCAACGCGTGATGGACAAATGGGCACAGAGATGCTGCACTGCACACCTTTCTCAAGAGGAATTTGATAGTAAACTTAGTCAACAAATCCATAGCGTGTGGAGGACTCCAGCAAGGAGAAAGAGTTAAGGCAAGTGTTGCGGATCCAAAAAGTTTTACACGATAAAACACCTGTTCATCTAGAAAACGCGAAAGGGTAAGCAGCAGAAAGGCTCTCTCTATCATGATCTGGCATCCACTTGCACGAATAAAATGAGGAATTGCAGTCTCGTAAAAAGGTAAAAGTTGGAAACCTTTTTACATGAGCTTGACAACAGGGATGTTATATAAATCAGTGACAAAATATTACCAAGTGTCTACATCGTCTACATCGACCTTCGGACGGGTAAGACGATGGAAGAAAAGTACAGCCTCGACAACCAAACCCACAGCAGCAAAGTATGCAAAATAGGACAAATAAAGACACTATCCGATGCTCTACTGTCTGCACCCTTTTCGCTTTTTGGCTCTCCTTGTCGTCGCTGGTGGATAGATGGTGTCAGTGGAAATGCATTAAAGGTTAACCAAAACATTGGGAAGAGTATCTTTCGTCCTAAGATTCCAAATACACTTCTTCAGGCTGAAAAATTTGCGGAAGTAGGTGAACTCCGACGAAACTGGCTCGGGAGAATGTTCCATGTTGTTTTTATTTGGAAATGTGCTGAATATAAGCAACTTGATGATTTGCATTACTGGAAGACATAACTGAGATTACCAGGACGGCAAATCTACTTGCCTAATTGGCGATTTTTGAATATGCACAGGTTTTTTATTAAAACAAAACGATCACATCTTCTTGATGTTGGATTAGAAAGTTCTTTTGTCTATCGAAATTGAACATCAGCGAGGGCGCTGGAGCCACACCGATGAAATGCTATGACGCAGACAGGTTGGGGTCTGTGAAATTCCCCTGCGCAGAGGAGGATCAAGCAACTCCGTCGGAGCAACGTGTGGGCTGATCAATTTTGTGTAAGTCATTGAGTTTCCTTGATTATGTTCGGAAATGAATAAGCGGAAGTGTCATGAAATGAAATGGAATTAAACTTTACTACAATCAGCGTAAACACGTTAGTCTCGATCGACAATGATTGTGGAAAATGCGGAACAGAGCACAATTATCCCGACTCTCCTGACTGATAAAATCCTCCAGAAAGGTGGGCTGTTTCCTACCAAATCCATTGGGGATTGATTGATGCGGCCACTTTTGCATCGTCAATTTCCTCCGCTTACATACTGCTTCAATGGCTACCCTTAGCAGCCTCATGTAAGCTTTTTTGAACAATGTCGGGATCTTTGACAAAAGTCGCATTCACTGCATCTTCTTCTTGCATCAAATGTACTCAATCGACCCGCATTGGCGGCAATTTCTGGGCGATGAAGGTATAATACACTTGTAGAATCCCATACGTAGTCTCAAGGAATCGAACTGCTTGATCATTTATGCGCAAGGAGAAAGTATTTTTCAGTACAATTTTCAAGTATTGCAATGATATGAAAATCACATTTTCTCTCTTAGCAACACCACTTTACACTCCCCATGGACGAGGTTCCACATTATATTATCATGGAGCAAGTTTGTAACTAATGCGTGGATAAAAAAGGCAATTTGGAATAGAGGTGACCACATCAGGGCTGGCCGGTGAAAGTCATACTAGTTCTCCCATTCAGCCAATTTCTGCTACGTTGGCGCTTTGGCTTGCGCGACTCGCATACTTTCCACATTTTCGCAGTTGTTAGCATGCCTTCCCTAATATTGACTCCTAAAAAAATACGGCATCCAAAAAACTTACATCTTTGCCGTTACATGGGAACATTTGGTTCCCAACTTGCCAAGGTGACAAATGAGAAGAGTTGGGTGAGGTAATGATGTTTGATGGGGGGATAGGAGGGCTACGGTCTCAGTCATTCGAACCTTTTGTAAGATGTGTGATGAAAGATTTGTCCGACTCTCGTCAGATCAATCTCTCGTGGTGTACGCAGCCCTCCATTTTAAACATTGACAAGGTGCCACTTAGTACTGCGGTCAGCCTACAAAGAATAGTTGCGGCAATAACGATTCCGTACCCATCCGTTTATAGAGCATGACCAAATATTCTGGTACAGCGTGTGGGTTTCTCTGCTGGAGGTATAATTCAAGGCCTGCCCTCAGGCATAGGCATGCTCCTTTTTGACACTCCTTCTCAAAAATGTTTACCGATTACACGGTAGTGGGAAAGTTCTGTCAAACTGCAGCTGTTGTCACCGCAAAGGCATAGAAGGAGTAAAGTAGAATAATCCCATTTTGATCATGAAAAGCTTCGCTATCTCCACCGTCAGGCTTACTGAACAGGAAACAGTGAACAATGGTTAATGTGCCTTACAGATTGCACAAGAATTACTCACTTTAATTAAAAATGCATATAAAGTATTAGTATGCAATGAATCCACGAAATTGTACTATTGCCTATAATTAATTATGCTGGCTAATAAGTAGCAGTATACAAGGTGAAGTATTACTGGCCACTTAATTATGTGGGGTTCAGATTATCCGTGACATGTTTGTTTTTTCTGCATTCCTCTGCAAGCGGTTACTAAAGTTTCAAATTTTAGCAAGGGTGTATCATTCCCTTGATTAGTTTAATTAACTCCAACGTTTATCTTTTTTGACTAAATTAAATTGTAAAATGAAGGCAAATCTGCCACGTGTTTTCCGCGATTTCCGGTATCGGCGCTTCCGCAAGGGGCCTTAATGGTGGTCATTCGAGCGTCCGATTGTCTGTGGCTGCGCTGCACAAGCCTGCTTCAGTATCCTACTGTAATGTTTATGTTGATTTAATGCTTTTTTTTTCAGAGAGGAGGCGGCCACATGATCTGAACCTCGCGACTGAGGACTCGACGTCTTGCAACCTCGAGAAAATTCCCATGTCCACACCTGCTCCCATAAACCTGTCCTTGCTTTCCCCACTTACTTATCCCAATAAACATGACGAAGCCAAACCAACCTGGGTGTTCTGAGGGTAGGAGGACCAGGGAAGATGAGATCTACGAGCCTCGTCCTACACTCCTGTTCGATTGAAATTGGGAGATATGAAAAGGTATTCTCTACAAAATCAAGAAAAATTT
>NW_020170413.1:177271-186581 GCF_000524195.1 Echinococcus granulosus | reverse complement strand
GTACTGGAGGGCAAAGAATATATTTGCCATTTTCAGCAGAATTACCTTCAATTACCGCATGAAACGTAGAAGGACGTGTCAAATGCACGCGACTCTTTATGATGCATACAATACAAGTGATAGGTAATAAGTTCGATTTGTAAAGGTAAGAAGAGAATCAACCTGTGGCCCAGAGTTGAGGAATACAAATATGCAAGTGGCCTTATAATCGGTCTGAGGGGCGTGATGGAGGGGATTGTTTTGTTCCCTCTACAAGTGTCAAGTGTCACCAAATGGCGTTTATCAATAGGAAAGGGAGACCTGCGTCATTATTGAAAAGATTCTCACTTCTTTCCCAAGCCTCTAAAAGAACAAGTCCTATGCCACATATCATTTTGCCGAATAGTTATAAAAACTAGGCCATGTTGTGTAGCAAAGAAATTTTGCCCCGCGATCAGTTTAGCTTTGATAAACATCGCAACATTCTAATAATTATGTGGATAACTTCATTTCAGTTAACCTCTCAGACATTCCGTCCAGCTAGTGGAATCATTACTGGAGTGTCGGCCTTTTCAACGGGTCTGCAATCGTGCAACAACTGCAGCGCTCGAGTCACGCAACCGAATGCTGATTAATCAAAGGACATCATTTCGTCAGGATGAAAAAAAAACATTTCACCTCTTCATCCAATGAGGTGTGGATCTATGCCTTATATCAACTTCGGCCACTCACCTATTTACATTTAAAAGGTACCTGCAATGGCGAAGAGGAATTGTGGTCTCGCAAAATTTCCTGCCAATCTCACTAGACTACTTTACCGCCATCTGTCAAGGTCTGTAATATGGAGTTAGAGGTATGTCAACTTGGATTTCATCAAATATTGCCCATTTTATTAACTCACCTTTAACAGCAGTCTGTAGACTGGGCTTATTCCACTTTTCCAATAACATTTTTCGAGATTTATTAAATTATTCACAATCACTGCTTTTTGTTTTCCAATCTTCACTTAAGAAGTTAACGCACTTTGAAGGTGAAATGATCCAATGCCAAGATTACAGGTCTCAGTCCTGACATAGTTCAAACCCTATGCAAATACCGCATTTTTGTCGACATCGGCGATGCCTGTACGGCGATGCCAGGTTGGGAGAGTGGATACTCCACATACGACCGTCGCATTCATGCACTAACAAGTGGGAAAGTGGATTGACAAATAAGTCTGCACAACGTAACTGAAGTGCTCAACAAATTTTCGAAAAGCCATTAAGCAGTACATTGAAAAAATGAAAGTTGATAACCAATTTTCCTCTATAGAAGCTTCTTGGTGTACATTTGAAGGAGTAAACTGCCTCCTAGACACTACCGACTTGGCCAGAGGGGAATACGGTAGTATTGAGTCTTATAAAACCTATACATTCATCTGGGTTTTTTAACAGCTGCGACATATGTTGATTTACTTCGTCTCGTACCTGGTAGAAATCACTATGAAAGAATTCTGAGAGAAGGAACAAGACCACGAGCACTTTATGACTGCGTTTTCTATACACTACAACTGTCCTTGCTTCTGCAGTTCGCTAGTATAATAAGGCTTTAACCGCAAGCTATAGTGTCGAGCTTGTCGCCTAAACATACACTGAAGTTAATAATTATGGAAGATGAGAAAAGGAAGGAGAAAAGTGGAATGGATTTCTTCACGGACTGCGTTCAGGAACTTTGAAACCTAGACGATCCTGTTCTGCAGCCTGCAGCAATGAGTTGGCGAATGCGGGGCGTCCAAGAAAGCGTTGACCGCAATCGCTAATCGCAAGGATATGTTTGAATGGGTTTGTAATATCAATGGGGATTTACTGGAGTAAACCAGAATAAAGATGCTAGAATCACGCTAATGACACATTATGATGCAGACTTTGACAGGTGGGGAGGAAGATCGAGTAGCCCCAGCGGAGCCACATCGGTGCTAATCGCTCTAGGATAAGTCGTTGAGTCTGGTAGGTTGTGCCCGGAAATAAAATTATGGAAGCGTCATGAAATGAAGAAAACTTTGCAACAAATGGTATAAATACTTTAGTTGCAATTGACGAAGATTGCAGAAAATAGGGCACAGAGTGCAATTATGTCAACGACCTCGATGGATGAAATCCTGTGCGGAAGGGATAAATCTGGTAAAATCTAGCACGGATAATGCGAGAGGCAAATGGGCATAAGAAATTTCATCTGACTGCAAAAGGCTTCAATATGTGTGAATTCAAGAAACTCCAAGGGTTAACACTTTAAAGACACTTTAAAAATAGAAGAAATTATTACCAAAATGCACGAAAAATCACTCAAAAAATAATGTGTGGGGAGCAAATTCGCCAGCAATGACTCGGCAAATCTAAATTCGCCTGTAAGGTGCCTGCAATTAGACAGTTTTTTAATTTGCGTGGAGATAAAGTGGACATAATTCGCGCATAACCTTTTACTTTGTTTAACCAGTAGTTTGCAAATATTTCGAAAGTGCTTTTGTTTAAATTGGCTGCTGTAAGCTGGTTGGTTGCCCTCTCTTATTTCGCTTGTCGCTTTTGATAGTCTTCGCTCTTTGTGTTATCACCAACATTTTGGCTGTGGAGGCTCTTGTTGTTGGCAAAAAAGGGGGAGTTGTGGGTTTTTTGATTTTACTTGGTGCCAATGACTATCTGGAACCCTATGTAGGTGGGGATTTGTGTTTTTACGTTGTATCTAATAGCCTTCGAGAGACATCTAAAGAATATCATATTTGAGGTTGGACCCGGCTATCACTCCGTATTCTTCTCAGGTAAGAATGGGTTTCAATTTTTAAGTTGTTGTGATGCCTTTCGTGCCTTAATGGTTGCACTCCGCATGCTTTTAGCCAGAGATCGCTACTACCGTTCTCAAAGTCTTTTCACATTTGCGTAGTAACGGTCGTATTATCCAGGTTTTATGTATTACCCACTTTGGTAGGCTGTCGTGTTTAGCGGACTTGGAAACAGCTGCAGTATTCTTCACGGGTACTTGGGTGTGCTCTTCTCAGATGAACTGAACCGCGTCTTCTGGAGCTTCAACGGTCGCGATTTGAACAGACGTCAGCGGAGTTAGTCAAGGTTCTGCGACGAACGAGATGTCAACGTGCGGTTTACGCTACCGTTAAACTAAGTGTCAATCCGCTGATTCGATTGGTAAGATCATCACTTAACTTCACCACGATGAAGATAGTTTCTTTACAGGTACGGGGATGTTTTTCGGGTTTGAATTTGTTGGTACATGAGCCGGACAAGTGGAGGGGAACTCCGAATTCTACCACGGAACATAGAGACAAATGCACACAACTAACACAGTATGACACCTGCATTCTTTTCTAGTCTGCGAAGGCTATGGATACCGCCGGGACTGTACCAATGCTGGAGTACATTTTGGTGATCAGAGTTGGCTGTTGAATCTTCGCTAAATTCGGGAAAGTGTGGCGCGGTGGTATTTACTGCCTTCGTGGCGTCGTAGGCATAAAGCACCTAACATCAGTACAAATGAATATTGTGGATGCATGGAAGAGAGGAGGGTGGAACCCGCCAGATTATAAGTGTACGTAATTGTAGATGTATGTACACGTACGGTACATTACTTATGGTATTTTTGTAATTTATTTTGATGACGTATGCCTCCTGGCTGTTAGGTGTAGTCTTTTTTGTCTGCAGCAGATACTGGCGATTGTTTGAGTGAAGATTGCACGCAGGTGACTTAAGACCAGCTGTACCTTCGTTGGATCCGTCTTTTACTTCTGGTTCTTACGTGGTCCACTTGTTTGCGCAGTTATTAACCAGCAGTAGTTTACTGCCTTGGCTGGTTATTTAGGTGCTTTCACCCAGCACTGGCACTTATTGAATACTGGCACGTCTTGTTTTTTGTGCTCATTTGCATTTAATTATGCGATTGAATGAACTTATACATTCTTGTAGTGGACCTGGCTGCTTGTTTTCGTTTTTCGCTGGAAGGGATAACTGGCGTGCGTCCGCCCATTGCATTATTGTCTTAGCTAATCGGGAAAGGTTAAGTGTAACAGGTTTTAGTGTGGGTTTTTGTACGTACTCTTTTTTGATGATTGCGAATGGGACTAGTTGTTGGAGTGTTTATTTGAAAGGATCGTGGGGCTTCCGCTACGGTGGAATGAAGAATATTGGATGTTGATGGAGTATGGTACAGCAATTTGCGTCAAAATCTGCGTGACTGTCTTTAATAAAATATGATTCTCACCTCCAAATAAGCATTCCCCTTCTTCTACGTCATAGCATGTTCTGGCAAATGCTCTTGTGATTATGTAGTTTGTCGCTGCTTTACGTCTTCTTATTTTTTTCCCGGATTTGGAAAAAGCCTTTTTCTTCCTCCTTTTGGAATTTGTGTGCCGCTCTAGGCCTGGTGTTATTTTATGTCGGGCAATTCTGTCAGTTTCCTCCGCTTACGTTGTTTTGTTGGTAAAGGAGGCAGGAGAGAGGACTCAATGGACGCTCTTTTGTGTGAATCGGATTGCTTAGTGCTCTTCGTGTAAACCATCGGACCGTGTGCATTTATCGTTATCAAAAGAGGTTTTTTTTGCCATGATTGCTTCTGGAACACTCATAAATGAGGTTTCCTGTGGATATTTAGTGTTATGATGGTTACTTTGGAGATGACACAGGAATCGCCTCGACATGATTACGTCCGCTAATATGGTGATGCAGTAGTCCCTGTGTGGTCACCACTCCTCCTTCCTCCCTCTTAGTCGTAGTAGTCATTAGCCTTGCCTTTATTATTATAATGGTTATTTGTTTTGCCGTGAGACTGAGGGTTGATTGACGAGTCCCCTTGACTGACAGTGGTACGGGCTTGATACCTTTCTCATTCTTCTTCATTGGCAAGCATTAAGTTTCACTTACTTATTTACACTCTCCTTGCCACCGCGTTTGTTTGGTTATTTGACTAGTAGGGGTTTAGGTGGATAAGCAGGCAGGGCTTGGGCGATTTGCTTCGTTTTAGGTTCATGGACTCACCTGCCTGGTTATTTATCGACCCACCTGTCCGTCTCGCCATCTACTTGTCTGACGCACGACCTCCCTGTCTCTTCTCTCTGCTTCGCTTCAATGGCGCCATAAGATGTGGCGTCGGAATGTTTGCACCATCTTGCACAGTGTAAGCGTTCTTGTTGAAATTGCTCCATCTTCGTCAGTGCCGTCTGACTCTCCTTGAGGTGCCGGAAGCGATACCTCCCTCCTCCTCTCCCTCTGAGGCGAGTGTTTCTGGTGAGCATTGTCTCATTTTGATTACATCATTAACACTAGCCGTTTTTAAGCAGGAGGTGGTTATTCGCACACAACAGCCTGCATATTACATGTTGATTTAATTTAAGTGAATCACTGGCATGTAGGTACAAGTGGTCGGTTCACTCGGCCCCCCTCCCTTTGCCCTCCCATTTTTACCATGGTCGTATGATCAATTGACTTGGAGTGCTGTCATGTGCGTTTTCCACGCCGTGGATCTGCGGCTGCGCCAGGCGGTGGGGTGGGCGAGTGTTGTTGACATTGGCTGTCCCCAGGTCGAGGCCACAGTGGTGTTAGAGCCCCCTTCCCTCCTACCCCTTTAATTTGACAATTGATGTTAACGCGCATTTTTGAGGTCCGTCCCTAATGTATTGCGGCTGCTATTTACTTGACGAGCCTCACAGTCATGGACAAATCCTCATGGTTGTTTCTCTCCCTCCTCCCTTTGGTCGTAGTGTTTACTGGACATGATGGTATCGTACCATTCTACCGTGCGGTTTTACTGCGGTGGCTATTATTTGATTAGCGGGCACCTTAGCGACATGGCCACATCTGCGGCCTGAGGAGGGCCTTGCTTGTATTCCATTTGCGTGATGGTAGCGGTGGTCTCTGTGTCTTTGTTGCGCGGCCCCAATTCTTGAGACCATGGTCTGCTTTTCAAACCACCGCACAAGGAAGACTCAAATGCACAAATTCTTTCAGCTTGTGTTTGCTATTTAGCGAGCGAAGCGTCTCTCCTCCACTCTCCGCGATCAACTAAGACTTAATTGCTGTTGTTGTCGTCGTCGTCGTTGGTGCCCAACATTCCATCCCCTTCATTGCAGTATGTGGGTGTTTTTCCTGCTCTAGTGGTCACGTTAGGCTTCGTGCAAAACTATTAAGAGTGCAGGGCGATTCTCCTATTGCCCTTCAGCTAAAGTAGAAGTAGAAGTTGTTACAAACTTGGTGAATTTTAGGGGTAGATTGGGCTCTTTACTGCGGTAATGAATGATATGAGGCTTTTCAGCGTGAAATTATTGCTACTACCACCTTGTGGCCGCCATTCTGATGCGACCGCTTCGTCCCCTCTACGCACCTCGCGGTTGGCATGACATGCGTGTAAGAGCGATCAAGGGAAGGTCAATTGGTGGCCTGTGGGCTCAAGTCCCGGCATAAGGCTACTGCATCGTGGGATGAATTTGCCTGTTTTCCAACTGGTGCTGTAGTTGCCGTCGCACCTTGGCTACAAACAAGTAGTTGTGGTGTCTGACTCCTTTAACCTGCCCACACACTTGTCCCATTCACCGGTGCGGTATCTCCTCCTTCCGGTTGGCTTTCATAAATTGTCGTCGTCGTCGGTGCCTCAGTGGTTTTGTTGTTCATTGTGTCTGCAGCTTGATAAACAACTCTACCTGCTCTACCGCCGCCGCACTGACATCGGTCTGCTGTGAGTGGGATAGGCACACCCACAGCTTCAAGTGTAGGACGTGGACGTCATCAAGTAGCAGCGATGGCGACACTGTTCATCCTTTGTGTAAGATATCCATCCATCCATTCATCCTGTATCCATACGTTCATCCATCCATCTATCCATCCATGCATTCATCCATCTATCTATATAGGAAATACACGGCGCACGTGGAAATAGGCAGAGATGTGGGTCTCAATGTCAAAATTGCCGACCAATCCCCCAAATATCCTACGACACGGCGCCAGTGCTTGCTACTACTACCACTGCTACGCGTCCCAATGTTCCAAACCCACTCTCAGTACGACAATCTGCGACTTCTGTGATGGTGGGAGAGAGAGAGAGAGTTGTAACCGCACCACAGGCTCCCCGAAATAGTGATAACAATCGCCTTCAGCATCAAATTCGACCTCTTCATCTTTTTCTTACTAGGTGGACAGTTGGTCGCGTAAGTTGGGTGGGTGGGGGATTGAGAATGACTTAAGGAATAGATGGGAGTGCTCTCCACCGTTCCTTTCCTTTAGTCTTGGTGCTGACTAGCCTTCACTTGATGATGGGGTTGTGGTTGTGGAGCGCGCCGACTTTTTCGTGCGTGCTTTCGGTGACGAAGGAGGCAAAACTTGGCTAACTTGCGTTAGTGCTCTCCTGGTCAATTGTCATGCAGTAAAATGAAACACCTAGGTCTGTTTTTGACGCACCTACTTGTAGACATGCGCTATTTCCTTTTGTTTTGGCCTAGAAAAACGGCGTAAATAATCCCACGACTACTTGAAGTGGTGATGAATCAAGTGGAGGAGGGGAAGTGAGTCCTGAAATCCGCTTTAAAACTGTTGCTAATGTACTTGGGGTTCACAATGCAGTTCCCAACGCACTGCGAAGGCGTTGTCATCGTTTACATCACCTCATTTGTCGGCAGGCTGAAAAGCATGAAAGGAATGGGGAAGGTCGTATGTGCAGTCAATAGGGAGTGGACGAGTGGGAGGAGGTTTTAAAACTCACTGGGACTTAGTTAGATTGGCCAGTATTCTCCTAAGCCATGGCTTATTTGTTTTGAATTGTGCCTTCTTATGTGTACTACCTATGCCACCTCAATCCGCTCTACTCTGCGCCCTGGGCTTTATCGATCGATCAATTGGTAGGTGAGTGGGTGGATGGCCAATAGGCGAGGACTGCATGCCAGGTGTTCCTATCGATTAATCGACTAGCGTGACTGAGTCACGGCCACGAGACGCGTGCTGAGAGCACAGGCCACTCAAATCCAGGCCACCGACCGACACCTCGCGTCGGTAGTCCGCATGGCTGCTCATTTGAGGTGGGTATGTGTAGAGACACAGTCCGGCTGCTGCAGTCACGCGACTGTAATACTTATGTTGTTTTAATGTGCCTTTCAGGGAGGAGGCAATCAGGAAATTCGAACCTTGCAACCGGATCGTCCTCTCCCTTACCTAGTGACTGCGCAAACCTACCCCCTTTCGAGGAAGATATGAATTTTGAGGAGTGGCTCTTAACTGCCAAATTCAAGCTTCCTCTCTATCCCCGTTGTCAAAAAATACCTCTTATCCTTCGCGCCCTCCCGCATGATTCATTCCTGGCCGCAGTCGGAGCTGGCATCACCCACGACACGGACGTTGATCAATGCTGCGATACATTGGCTCAACTGGTCATCGATCGCGAGGAGGGAACCCTGGCTAGGGACTTCTTTCAGCGTCTTCAAAAGCTGATGAGACCGACGAAGAGTACGCCAGGAACCTCCAACTCCTGGCGGAACGCGCGTTCCGCGGCTGCCCCCCAAACAAGATCGCCAATTGGGTTACGGTTCAGTTTAAACACGGAGTCCAACCTTCCGCCTTGGCTGAGAAGCTCTGCGAAGCGAAGACTAACTCGCTCGCCCAATTGGTCAAGCTCGCAACGAAGAAGCGGCAGGAACTCCGGGGGCTCCCGACTTTCCGTAAACCACGAAACTGGTCAAATGCAGCATCCTCGTACCGTGCTTCCCCGCGCTATACTCCTAAACCAGGTGAGCCCTCCTTTTTCCTTTCCTGTCAACTCCCAAATGGCTCCCAATCTTACATGAGGGTTCCTGGTAAACTTAAAGGACGTTCCTGTAGTTTTCTTCTCGACTTCGGTGCAGCTAAGTCAATTGTGGACCTCCAAGCCTTCCCTACCCTTTGTAACAGGGTTAAGATCCTCTCCGCTTCTACAAAATTGCGTTCAGCAGAGGGAAGGGAGATGCTAGTCGATGAAGAGACATCATTAAAAGTCTGCATAGGGAAGGAAACTTGGACAGTAAAATTCATCGTGTATCCAGAAGTGACCTGGGACGTAATACTTGGTGCCGATTTCCTACGCTACACCAAAGCCGACCTAAATTTTGCAGAAGGAACCTTTTCCACTCACGAAGCCACCGAGGTCAACACAGATACCTCTCCACCGAAAGACGACGCAGATGACATCTGCAATGCCCTTTCTGAATCTGCAGCCATTCCCATGAACAATCTGGATGACCTTTGTGCGCAGCTGACTCACATTTCCAACTACGAGAGAAAAGAACTCCGTCAGCTCCTACTTAAGTATGCGAACATCTTCTCATGGCAAGGTGTAA
>NW_020170413.1:173308-177171 GCF_000524195.1 Echinococcus granulosus | reverse complement strand
CTAGGTCGCGTTCTTCTCGCATACAGAGCCACGGTCCACACGTCAACGGGTGTTTCCCCGTTCAAGATGCTGACCGGTCGTGAAATGAGAGTGCCTTCGGACATCTTCGTGCCAAACACCGACGGATCAGCCGACAATGTTCCGGAGTATATACTACGCCTGAAAGAAAGTATAAGAAGAACTTTCAACACCTCACGCAAACATTTACGGTTGTCTTATACCAGGCAGAAGAAATATTATGACCGACATTGCCGGACGAACGTCTACCGAGAAGGCGACTTAGTGCAAATTTACAGACTGGTTACCCCACCTGGAACACACCGCAAGTTGCATCACCCCTGGAGCAGGGACCCATTTCAGGTGGTGAAGGCGCTCTCACCCACAAACTACCTCGTCCGCAACGCACAACTGCGTACCCAGCCGGTAACCGTTCATCACAACAAGGTGAGACCATATAAAGGGCCACCTCCGGTTGGTTACGAAGATGAGGTTTACGTCCTGACCGAGGACAGGAGACCGCCGGTTAGGAACCTCAATGGGAGCTCATAAGTGGTAGCACCGGGGACGGCGCTAAAAGGACGAGGGGACTATGTAGTACTTATGTTGTTTTAATGTGCCTTTCAGGAAGGAGGCAATCAGGAAATTCGAATTTCGTGACCGGATCGTCCTCTCCCTTACCTAGTGACTGCGGCTCCCCTCCTTCTTGAATATTGTATTTTTCCTATCCATCTTGTCACCTTTAATAGAGATGTCAAAAGTGAATCAACCGGGCTTGTCTAGGAACGCTAGGAATAGGGAAGCGGAGACCGAGGAGCCTCGCTCCACACTATCATTTACTAGTAGTAGGTATCACCATGAAGAGGTCTGGGTGACAAGACCTCTTCAGCTAGCATCCTTCTCAAGCGCAAAGTGAAGAGCTCCCAATTCATGCACTTCAGAGTGGATGTGAGTGTAGTGCGATTGCTCGGCCTATCTTCTACTGGGCACTGACGGTTAGCAAACATGGCGAGTGAAAGAATGCCACTTAAATGGTGTTGTGAATAGTAAAGTTGAGCAGAGAGCAGTGAAACAGATGGACCAGTGTTGGTGGCTGCACAATCATTACTTTTAGATCAGTAATTGGACAGTTTGGTAGCTAAGCGTTACAATCTTTGCATCTAAGTTGTGCTAAAGAGCAGGGTAGTGGGTATCGAAAAGAACGTCTCTATGGAACTATTTTTAACCTACAGGATAAATAATGCTGCTCAGGACATTGGTTTACTCTAAAGAAACAGTTAAAGAGACGTAAGTGTAATACGATAGTGGTTTATCCCTTGGCTCTGGTGAGGCGCCACTTTTGTACTTTGAATCAGCCCCCTTGTACCTCGTTGGGTGGGCTGGCCCTTTGGGCCATGCCAACAGTCCAGACACCTTCTCTGTGCTGATTACATATATTCTGCCCTAGTATTTTGTCTTCTTTCGTCTTCAAGGAGTCTTGGGACGCTACATAAGCTTAAACTCTTTGTAAGCGTCTTAATACGGATAGAAAAAGTAAATAAATGTGGATGTGGTAGTTATTGAAAGACTATCTTTACACCACAAAATATTTTTCTATCCTTTTTTAACCTGCAGTAATAGTCAAAATTTAGAAGGGAATTCGTGCGGATGAAACATGATGCATGTTTGTTTATATACGCTGATTGTAGGGATGCAAGTATATCGTGGCTGGCTCGTAGGTGACAGTAAGCTTCAATTTGTGGCCGATTAGGTCTCGCAGTGAAACCTTAAAACCGTAAGCTTTGCAAATGAAAACAATAAGGCGTCAGTCTTTAGTGGATTTTTCCGATCTGAGGACCTGGTACTGGAGGTGAAGGAAAAGATCAATGAAGGTGTTGGTATGACTGTCAAGTGGACTGAACTTCTTACATTCATAACCGGATTGAACTGTGAGGAGCTGTTGAAGCAGGTGAAATGCGTCCACTAGTTTTGAAGCGGTTATTGACTAACAGATGAGATCTCCTGTGCACATTCCTTGAATCCCTCTTCCATCGACTAGGAAGGTGGACATTTTTACGTAACGATTTCAAAACATCGTCCAACACTTCGGCTCAACTAAACATTTATGAAGATGATAAGGGGAATGAAGAATGGAATGCAATGAGTGCACAAGAAGTTGCAAGCCGCGGTTATTGTGGCCAACATCCAAGAATTTGGGAGTAGGCCGACGTGTGTGCCGACGAGAGAGAAGGTCGATCAGTCCTAGCACCCTTTCGCTGAGGTTGTCTGCGTAACGCTACAAACGTAGGTGAGTCCTTACTTTACCTCTCGTGCATCCCTTCATGCGATTCTCATTCGTTCTCCCAAACACCATGCATATTAGGAGGGAAAACATTCATGCCCTATGCTGTTGGACTGTGATGCGGCTAGATCAGTAGTCAGTCTTGGGCCTTCTGGTTCTCTTCACTGAAAGGATCAGACCTCTCCTCTCAGGAACAGCCTTCTGTCAGCAAAAGAAAAGACAAGAAGGCTGAGGTGGGTGTGGTGACGACATTGCCTGTCACCATCGACAAGGAAAGCGGACTAGTTGGCTCTGTTGGGTAAAGGGAAATGGCCAGAGACAATGCTCTGTGCCAATTTTTTGCGTAGCACTGAGTCGGTTCCGGATATTGCAAATGACACCTTGTCTACGTTACGGTACCTATTCCGTCATCGAATATGGGTGAAAATGATGCAAACACTGTGCTATTGTGAACCGAGTTGATTCGTATGGCCAACTCATGACGGTCTTTGCTTAGAGTGGGCTTACCATGGATCTTACTGAGTGCTTTGGTAAGCAGATAGAGCAGAAGTATTTGGTTGTGGATTGACCGTGGAAAGCCTATCTGAGGAACAAAGAAAGCTGGCTTTTGTGTGTATCTGTACCAAATAAATGGGTGGTTGGATTCCCTGTGCGGGTTATGGTGGTTCTCCCTACTGGATATGAAACCGAAATGTTGGTAAGTCGAGATGGCAGTAATAAAGAGAGGCAAGACGTGTTTGGTATTAACAAAGGGGTTTTGGGAATTTTGGACGATGTACAATGTGCCTCGACGCACACTCGTTATCGGTAGAGATGTAGGGGTGGAGGGTAAGGCATGGGGACAATAAGAGTGTAGTGTCAGACCGAGCAGACGACCGGAGTTTCATATTGGAACCCAAGAAATGTCGGTTCGTGCAATGCCAAGTCAGTGAATGACGTACTAGGCGTACTGTCTGGTCAGACGGGATCAGTGTTAGGAATGGTTGCATCAGGCAAGTTAGGAGATGGACGGCATCGACAACTTAGGTTAAGGAGTAAAGCACCTAGTGAACCTATATGAAGGTGTTTCGTCACTCGCAGTGAATCACAAGTTTCATCACTCACCCCCCAACCCTCCACACCACTTAAGAAGTGTCTTCACTTAAGGCAACTAACCAGGTAGGTGTGATGGCTAAATGCGGTCTTCTTAGCGTGGCCGCTCCTGTTTTGACCACTAATATTTCCACATAGGTTCAGTGCCACTTGCATTGTGCAAATGGGACTTTAATTAGGCAGACTACGTTAACGCGAGAAATTCTGGCATTTCGCTCGTGATACATGTAGGCTGCAAAGTTCATCCGGTCTGTCAGTATGATCAAATTCACTAACTTTCCTATGGGCGATTTCACATTCGTATGCATAATTCCTTCATTTTATTGTTTATTTTCCTATTTGTCAGAACTAATGACGATTGGAAACTGCGCCCTTGCATCCCTTTGTATGTCGTAATGACTGCCTCCTCAGTTGGTCATTCAATAAATGTAAATGCTGCATCCAAAACTTTTGCGTCTTCTTTCTCCCGATTAAAAGGCCAGGAGGGAAGAAA